>NW_007259914.1:389054-417748 GCF_000164805.1 Carlito syrichta
ACTCACCTCAGCCTCCCAAAGGCGCGGGATGACAGGCTGAGCCACTGAGCCCGGCTTGTTCAGCCATTCTTAATGCCAGATGGCATGTTTACCTTGAATGGTAGCATGATGTGGTAAAAGATTGCAAGAGTGAAAACCAGGAGACCTGAGTTGTTAGTGCCAACTCAACTATTTATTGGCTGTACAACCTTGATAATTCAGCCTCCCTGAGCCTTGGTTTTCTTGTCTGTAAAACGATGTGGTTAGATGAACTGCGATCTGTAATTTCCCTACAATTGTAAAGTCCTGATTTTGTGACTTGTATGGTTAATTGCTTACCTGATTATATGATTTGAAAGGGTATATGCTTTAATATGAACTTGTAAATGGAGTAGATTTATTTATTTGTTTGTTTATTTTTGAGTTGGGAATCTCACTTTATCGCCCAGCTTGGGGTGCAGTGGCACACTCACGGTCACCCCAGCGTCGACCTGCTGGGCTCCGGCGATCCTTCCGCCTCAGCCTTCCAAGTAGCTGGAACTACAGGCACGTGCTACCACGCCCGGCTAATTTTTTGATTTATTGTAGAGATGAGGTCTCGCCAAGTTGCCCGGGCTGGTCTCAGACCTGCAGGCTCAGGCAATCCACTTGCCTTGGCCTCTCAGAGTGCTGGGGTTACAGGCTGAGCCACCGAGCCTGGCCAATGGAGCAGATTTAAAGCAAACACATATATATGTAGTTATAGCACCCAAAATTCTGATAGAATTATGCTTCTTGGGATGACTTTCAATGATTGTTAATTTTTACTTTGAACAAATGAGTGACTTAAAGTAATAGATTTAACTTTTTTATGATAACAAGTGCTAGAAAATATGAAATGTGAGTAAATAAAAAGATTATATCATCCATATGTTATTAGAACCAATCATTTTGATGTTACACATAAATGGTGATCATTGGAAGTAATTCTCAGTATTTCTGCAAAAGAGAAGTCATGTTATGTTTAATTTAACTTTCCAAAACAGGAACATGAAGAAATAGAAAACCTAAGTAGTTCTACATCTATTAAAGAAACCAAATAAATCCTTTTTACGAAGAATATTAAAGGCCTAGATGACTTCAATGATAAATTCTAGAAAAGCAGTTAAAAAAATAAAACTAAACTTAGAGAAACTCTCCTAGAGAATAGAAAAAGGAGAGAGACACTCATTTTATGACCTTAGCATAACCTTAAACACGTTACTTACCTTATAAGTAAGGAAAATGATAATATAATGTAATTTTATTACACTGCAATTGAAAACTTCTGGCCCAATGTGGTGAATTATGCCTGTAATCCCAACAATTTGGGAGGCCTAGACAAGATAATTGATTGAGTCCTGTAGTTCGAGACTAACTGGGACTACATGCAAGTACCTCTACACCTGGCTGCTTTTTAAAATTTTTTGTAGACACAAGGTGTAGTGGTACTTGCATGTAGTCCCAGCTACTTGGGAAGCTGAGGCAAGAAGGATAATCTGAGCCCATGAGGTTGAGGCTGTGGTGAGCTGTGGTCATGCTGCTGTACTCCATTCTGAGTGGCAAAGTAAGGCCCTGACTCAAAAAACAAACAAAAAAACCTGACAAAACTTCTGTTCATCATAACAAACCAAAGTGAATGATATTTACAAAAGATTGATATATCATGACTAGTTTTGATTTTTTCTAGAGATGCAAATTGATTTAAATTTTACAAATCAGTAAATATTATTAGCCATATCAACAGAATAAAGAAAAACCTCATAAAATATGAGGATGAAGTAAATTTTTTGATAAAAATTTGACACAATAAATGATTTAAAACTCTTGACAAAATAGGAAGAAAATAGAATTAACTTCCTTAATCTGACAAAGTATCCACAAAAAACCCTAAGCAAGCATTATACTTGATGGTGAAATTTTGAAAGCTTTTCTCTAGGGATCAAGAATGATGATCTCGATCAAGATGACCACTATTACCACTTCTATTCAGTTTTGCACTGGAATCCACAGGCAAATTAATCAGGCAATAAAAGGAATTTGAAAATTTAAGTTTGAAAGATAGAAATGCCATTTTGTATAGACCCTCTCCTAGATGATCTGCAGGTAAACTATTACAATTAATATATCCACTTTTTTGGTCTAAAAGTTCTAGAGTCAAGGTTTGTAAACCAAGTCAGTATCTGAAAATCAATTGTATCTTTATATATCAGCCACAAAAATGTTCAAAAACAAATCTTAAAATTACCATTGAAAATAGCATCGGACCCATGAAATACCAGAAAAAAATGCACCAGAATATGTATCAGGGAACCATAAACATTACTGAGAGAAATTAAAGAAGACCTAAATCAGTAGAGGGACATACAATATTTATAGATTTAAGACTAAATTTATAAGGAGCAAAATTCTTCCTATATTGATTTAAATAGTTAATTCAATTCTGATAAAAATCCCACCATAAAATGTTGTGGAAATTTAAAATCTATTTTTAAAAACTTCTATGAAGATGCAAAGGAATGAGAATAGTCAAGGCAATCTTGAAGAAAAAAATAAAATTGGAAGACTTAACACTGTCGGATATCAATATTTATTATAAGGCTATAGATAATGATAAAAGAATATACATATAAACAACTACAACAGAGTACAGAAACAAATCTAAGTAGATACTTGATTTATGACCTATGTATTAGTTTGCTTGGGCTGACATAACAAAATACCTTAGACTAGGTGACTTAAACAACCAAAATTTATTTTCTCCCAGTTCTGGAGACTGGAAGACCAACATCAAAATGTTCGCAAGGTCAGTGTCTGGTGAGGGCTCTCTCCTTGGATTACAGATGACTGCCTTCTCACTGTGTCCTCACATGGCAAATAGAGTGAGCAAGCAAGTGCTCTGATGTCTCTTCTCATAAGGGCACTGATCTCATTGGCCCAGGGCCCCATCCTCATGGTTTTATCTTGCCCTAATTATTTTCCAGATACCATTGCATTGAGAGTAAGAGCTACAACATAGGAATCTTGAGGGGACACAAATATTCAGTCCATAGCAACAAAGATGACACAGTAGAGCCATGAAGAATGGATGGTCTTTTCAATAAATGTGTTTCTGGAGAACTAGTATGTTGATTCTCTACTAATACCCTTCACAAATAATTCTAGATGAATTGCTGATCTAAATATGACAGAAAAAACAAAAGAGCGTCTACACAAAAGCCAAGGAGAAAATATTCATGATCTTGGGTAGGCTAATATTTCTTAAACTATGCACCACAAACGTGAACTATAAAGGAAAAGTTGATCATATTAAATAAACTATTATTAAGATTAAAGACTGGGTATAGTGGCTCAGTCTGTAATCCCAGCACTTTGGGAGGCCGAGATAAGTGGATTCCCTGAGCCCGCAGGTTTGAGACCAGCCTGGGCAAATTGGTGAGACCTCGTCTCTACAATAAATCACAAAAACTAGCTGGACGTGGTGGTGTGTGTCTGTAGTTCCAGCTACTTGGAAGGCTGAGGCAGAAGGATTGCCATAAGTCCAGCAGATGAGGCTGTGGTGGCCATGAGTGTGCTGCTGCACTCCAGCCTGGCAACAAGAGTGGGACTCCTGCTCAAAAAAAAAGAAAAAAGATTAAGAATGCTTGATTTTAAAAAAGTTTTTCAAAAGAATGAAAAAGCAAATTACTGAGTAGGAAATGATGTGTTTAATGTATTTCCCAACAAAAGATTAATGTTGACGGTGTAGAAGTAACCCTATAATTAAAAAAGAAAACAGCTCAATAGAAAAATGGACAAAAAATATAACAGGCACTTCACCAGAGAAAATCTTCTGATTACCAATAAACATTACAGGTTGCTTGATCTCATTACTCATTAGGGACATAGAAGTTAAAATTAAAATGAGAAACCAGAACACACCCCTGAGAATGGCTCAAATGAAAAAGACTGGTAATGTTTGAGGTGGACTTAGAGCAACTAGAACTCTCATGTATCGCTGGTAAGAATATAACTCAATATAGCCACTATTGAAAGTTGATGGGGTAGTAACTATTAATATTGAGCACATACATTTGCTATTATTCTCTAATTCTGCTGTAGGTATGTACTCAACACAAGTGTGTATATATGTGAGCCAAAGACACATAGATTAATTGTCACAGTAGCATTTATTCATAATAGCTAAAAACTGGAAACAACCCAAATATTCATCAACAGTCATTAACATAGATGTCTAGGGGTTCATTGGATAGGTTAGTGAGTATGACCCCAGAAACTGAATGTGAAATTGTGTGTATATCATATTTGCATAATTTAGGAAAGGCTGATCTTTTTTTCTCAAGAAGATTGTTATCTTAAAAAAAATTAAGAATTTCTACCTAAGAGACTTAGATTACCATAGTTTAAAAAAACATTTAAACTCTTTCTAATTTAAGCAGCCAAGCCCTAGAATGTAATTTTCGACCTTTTTATTCTATATCTAGTCTTTCATAGTTTTCTCAAATCTAGTAGACTATTTAAAATGTCATCATTCCTTATTATTAAGAAATTATCACCTAGTGAAATGCAAATGTATCATGATGAAGCCTAAAAATTAACTCACAGGCATAAGGTGTAAATATTTCCACTGTGGTACACTTGAGAGCTGCTTTTATTTTGGTGTAAAGTGGAGAAGAATTAAGGGGTGCTGGGCCAATGACAAAAGTAGAATATACGTCTCCACACCAGTGGCTCTCCTCCAGAGATAACTATGCCCTCCAGGTAACATTTGGCAATAATGGAGACATTTTTGGTTGTCACAACTGGGAAAAGGGATGCTACTGGCATCTAGTGAGTTGAGGCCAGGGATGCCACTAAATGACCTACAACACCCAAGACAGCTCAAAACAAATTATCCAGCCCCAAGTGTCGACAGTGCTGTGCTTGAGAATCCAGGCTGTATAGCGATGACAGCTCTGAGCATGGAACAACACCTCTTGTGCACCTATTGAAATCCTTCCGCCCCGCCTTTTACTCCAGTGATTGCGGTAGCACTTTGATTAGCGTGGGCATGTGCTTTCTCAAAGCACCTTGCTTCATACTCAGCATGTCTCGAGCTTCCTGCTCTGGGGCTTCTCTGATAGCAGCATGGGCATCCCTTACTGATCGGTGTTCACTTAAACATGTGCAAACCGAAAGTGGTGGGGATTAACACACTGGGTCAATGAGGGAGGAAAGTTGATAAATCAGTTCTTCCTTCTTTTGTGCCCTGGGTGGACAGAAATGAAATGTTTTCATGAACTCCAAAGAACTGCCTGTGCAACTGAGCACTGGTGTCCCTTAACAGTGGCCAACTCAATGACACATCCTGCTATTGGCTCTTCCCCCTCTGTGGGGTCATTCCTCTTGACCCTCAGGCTGACTTTTCAGGAACCACATGCCCAATAAACCACCTGCATGCAAATTTTTGTCACAGATTCTTTTTTTCTGGGAAACTCAGGATAAAATACCACGTGTATGGAAGTCCACAGTGAAAGATCAGAAGTTAATGGAAGAGAATATTTAAAAATTAGAATTTTATGAACATCTGTCTCTTCCAGCATCAATATATGATGAAAATAAAAAGAGGTACCAGATTCTTGGAGGTGCAAATATCAGAGAACTCAGAAAGGGCCATTTAAAAAAAAATTTTAACTTTTAAGATGTGGGGTACAATTCAGGGTTAGGTGTACAAATGTTCATTATACAGGTACTCTTGTTAATGAGGTATATCCCTCTCCTCCAGCAGTTTCCCACTACTGCCAATCCCAGAGAGGGCCATTTTTAAAATTGTCCCATCAGCAAAATAATTTTCTAAGCCTTTTATGATAGGGGTAAGAGACAAGAGTGGCGGCTACACAGAAGGGGAAAAATTGAAGAAATTGAGATAGGGCTTCAAGAAAAAAGAAAGAAAAAAGGCTATCCTCTGTTCACCACTCCATTAAAGGGCTCTTGTGATTCTGAGAGATTTAGAAACCTAGAATTTTATTCAGAAGGAACCCAGGAGATATTTAGTTAAATGCCCCCTTTTTTTATAGATGAGGATATGAGGTCTGGAGAGGCTAAATGGCCTTCTCAAAGTCACTTGGTTGCCTTAATGGCAGAACCAGGACCAGAATTCACTTCTGGAGTGGCGGCATCATCTAAGTCACATATCCCTGTGATTCCTGAGACAGCCCAGAACTCTTGACATTATCTCAGCTCTCTTTGGGTTATGACCTCGCGAGGATAATACTTTCAGGATACTCTGCCCCAGGTCACCGAGGAGTTAATATGCTAACAGGAAATAAGAGGAAATGTCTGCCGGGCCTTTCCTTGCTTGTTAGAAGGCGGCTGCATTTCTGAAATTTTTTGTTATTCTAGGGACATTCCCAATGCTGACTTCTCAAAGTTTCTGTTAAATTGGGAAGACTTAGTTGGTGGACTTGGCCAAAGGGAGTGGAAATAGTGATCCCATTCTGTTCTGGGCCTTTTCACTGATGTTTCCCCTCTAAGGCAACTTTTTTCTGGGTGACCACCAAAGATGGTGCTCTTGGCTTCCTCCTCCACCCCCACTTTCCCACGGGTATCCAACCACCCAAGGTGTACCTGGTAAGGATTTTGCTTTTTCTCCTTATGCTGCAGCCCCAGGTCAGACATTTTATTTTAGTGAACAAGACAGGTATGACTCCTGTCTTACCTAGCTCACAGTCTGGTGGAGGAAACAGATTTTTTTTTTTTTTTTTAAATCTCAATCAAGTTTGAGGATGTTCAAATCCAGAGTGCTGTGGGATCTGAGCAGGTTTGTGGTCAGGGAAGGTCTCCCTAGAATGAAGTTTAAGATATGGTACAAGGGCCGGGTGTGATGGCTCATGTCTGTAATCCCAACATTTTGGGAGGCTGAGGTGGGAGGATCGTTTGTGACCAGGAGTTTGAGACCAGCCTGGGCAACACAGCAAGACTCCATCTCTACAATAAAAAGAAAATAATAATAATAATAATAAATTAACTGGGCATAGTGGTGTGTACCTGTAGTTCCAGTTACTTGAGAGGCTGGAGTGGGAGGATTGCTTGAGCCCAGTAGTTCAAGACTGCAGTGAGCTATAATTATGCCACTGTCATCCAGCCCAGGTGACAGAAGAAGATCCCAATTCAAAAAGAGAGAGAGAGAGAGAGAGAGAGAGAGAGGGAGAGAGAATATAAGATACAAAGGACTGAATTGGTCAATAAGACATAATTGGTCAAGGATTTGGGGTTGTGAGTGAGGAAGCAATCGTGTGTAAAGATTCAGAGAGGAGAAAGAGCCTCAAGGAAGTGAAAGAAGCCAGAACCCAGGAAGTAGGCAGGTTGGGAGCCATGGGGAGCATGACAAGGACTTTCTTCTTGAGAGCCAAGGATGTCACTGAAGGGTTTTGAGCAGGCAAGAGCAGTGATCATATTGGTGTTTCAGAAGAATTTCCCAGATACGGAGTGCAGAGAATGAACTAGAAAGGAGACAGCAGGCCACTAGTAATACAGGCAAGAGATATTGGTGGCTTCACTGGAATGGAGAGCAGTAATCTCCATGAGAACAAACCACCTATAACAGTGCCTCACACATAAGTATTTATCAGATGAATGAATGAATGTTTGTATTATAAAAATATTTAGGAGGACTGGTGATTAATCAGAATGTGGGAGGTGAGAAGGAAGGAAGACAGGAAAGATGCCAGATTTCTGCCATCAGTTAACTGGGTGGATGGTAGGGCCAGGAACTGAGATGGGAAACACTGAAGGGGGCTGGTTATTGAAAGGGGTGTGTATGCAACCTTGGACTTGATTGGCTAAGATGTCTGGGAGGAAGTTGGACATAATAGCCCATGAGGGATAACTCCGTTGACTTGGGAGTCATCCTCTTATGGATGGTGACTGGAGTCACAAGAACACATAGACAGTATGGCTCCAGAGGAATTTGTAGAGAGGAGAGGGCTTGGAAGGATTTCCAGACATGTTGCCTTCACCTTTTCCCACGCCTGGGCAGTTTGGGCATGTCATGAATCATCACATTCCAGAGGAGAGATTGGTGTGGGGCCCCTTCAGAGAATCCCTCAACTATTCACGACTCTAAGAAATCTAAATAAAAGTTTTAAGGTAGGAAGGATGAAGAGGGAAGTCATTTGTTTTGTTGACAGTGTTCTAGCAGGCTCATCTTGGTTATTTTAGCAAACTTAGGTGAGTGAAGTTCTTCATACCCTTCAACCTACTGAACTTGCCTTTCTGGGTGTGACTGCAGTTCAGGCATTGAGGGAAGAAGAGGGCTGGGGAGGAGAAAAAGTAGCGCTTTCTGTGAGTGCTGTGTCCCTCCCAGGTATCCCTTTGACCCCCAGTCTCTAGCCTGTCAATTTGCCTCCCTGGGGGTGGCCCCAGTATATACCATGCTATTTGGCAGGACTGCCTGGAATGCTAAGAGGTGGGAGCTGCTTGCCCCTCTGTCATAATAGGACTGAAACTCCCTTCCAGTGGGGATGCTTGTAACCCCCTCTGTGGTCACCGGTGACCTCCTGGTGTTGATGGAGCCATGGGAGCAGGCCAGGTGTTCCTCCATCATGTTCTACTGCACATTGGCATTTACCCTGGAGACAACCATGGACCTTGAGGACTCAGATCGTGTCTGTCTTGTTTGCCAGTGTATTTCCAGCCTCTAGTATAGTGCCTAGCCCAAAGTTGCGTAAATAAGTGAATCCTTTGTCTACCTCTGGGGAGATTGTTGATCACTGTGGAGTCCTTTACATGTTATTAATGGGACAATTGGAAGGGGAAATGAGACTTTCAGGTACAGGTCAGGCAATGAGAATGCTTTTTTACTCTGAGGTCCAACGTAAAGAGCTTGCCTGTTTAGCCTTCAGGTGTTGCCATTTGTAATTTTTTGGAGATCCTGCAGGACAGGGGCTCAAAATTGGTTTTCTAATAGTGATGATTTTGTTGGAACACATCTGACCTGTCTCCCTTGTGCCTGATCGATCACATTCACTCATGAACGAGACGCTGAGTAGACTTCTGCCGTCTAGGAAGGGGAAGTTCAGCATACAGCACACCCACGATTGCAGCACCACTGTCCCAGGGCATCTGAGATGGGTCAGAGGGTCAGCTCTAGGGCTCAGGACTGAGGGACAAGATTTTGCTTGAGCTTCTTGTATATGGCAGCCACCCAGTGAACTTGAATCCTTCCATGTGTATTACTTTCTCTTCGCCTTGTTGATTTCTGCTGCTTTCTCTGTAGGACTCTAAAGGAAAGGGGAGCCTTCTCTGTCTTTGAGGCGTGTAGCAGACACCATGGGATTTTGTAGACCATGGGTGTCTTTGGTCAGTCTCGTGGTGTTTATTGACTGATAGGTGTTGGTCAGCGTGCTCAGCACTGGCCACATGGCTGCAGACCTTGTCATTCTGCCCAGTGCAGACAAAGAAGGCTCCCGGCAACCAATTATCCAATTCTGGGCAAAAGCAAGGAAGCCTTCCTGATAATTAATGACCCACATGGAAATGCTTAGGCCTCAGTGCTAATGTAGGGCAGTAGAGCAGTACGTTCTGGGGAGGCTTCCTTAGAAGTCTGGTCCTGGGAATTTTCCGTGAAAAGACATGTCCACTGTCACATTTGAGAAATATGGTTCATTCTATCTCCCTTCGGAAGATTCTTAGTTATACATTGGTGGAAGCAAATTGTCCTGCAGTAAAAATCCTGCTGTTTACCTTTGCTTAGCCTTGTGTTTTTCACACACATTTAACCATATAAATCTTTAAAAAAAAACAACAACACCAAAACACCTATTTAAGTATCCCAGGGGATTAGTGTTCTGTGGAATGAGTGTTGGGAAATGTTGCAGACAGAACTCTGAGTTTTCTCTCTTCTGAAGTTCTATCTTTTGTCTTTCTCAGTCCAGTCTTCTCAGGGTGAGAACATAGGAAAGACAGACTCTCTAGATGAATACTGAGAACAGGGGCGCATCTGTCAAAGAGACTTACAAGAGGAAGCCCCCCTCACTGGCAATTCCGTGAAATTATGGAGAGACACTCAAATTAATGTCAGGCCAGAGGCATGTGTATTTAACAGTGTCATGTTTAAAAAAAAAAGTCCAAGTTTTTTTGTGATATTCAAGAGACAACTGCTATTTTGTGACTTTGGAGGTCTCTCCTTTTATATTTTTTCTCTTTGTTTGGGTGCTGGAAAAATAAGTGAGGAGGAAACCCTGGATGTAAATAAAGCAACTTTATTTTGTGTAAATTGGACCTCCAGAGTCAGTTTCCACAAAGAATACTTTGGATCTTTCCCTGATGTGTTTTGACCAGAACCACAGGAAGAACTTGCTGTAATTTCAGTTATTTCTGGGTCAGCTGTATTCCTACATTTAAAAAATTGCTTCAGTCTTGCTGTTAAAGCTGCCCTTTGTGTTTCTACTGTCATCCCATAGGCTCAGGACCTCATCCCCTTTCCTCTGCAGTCATTCATTCACCTGTCTGTTAATTCATTCATTCAGCATGGGTTGAGCACTGCTCTATGCCAGACACTGAACACACAAGGAGAATGAGATGTAGACTGTGCTCTCACCTTGCTTACTGAGGCTTCTAGGTGTGGAACTGGGCCTTTCCAAAGTCCTGTCCTGTTGGAGTAACATTTCTCAACCTATTTCTGATCCTGTGGTGTCTACTGAGAAGCAGCCAGGAGCTTCCTATTCCCTGTGGAATAAAGTTGAGCCCTTCCCTCCCTGCATAGCAAAACAACACCCTCCAGACTCCTTGTTCTGGCCCCATTGTCCCCAGTCTAATCTACGTTCCCTTCACACAGGCTTGGTAAAGGGATGACTGTAGGACTCCTGCCCATCCAAGCCTGGGGCCCCTGTGGTTCTTCTGTACTTTCTCAAACTCCCTCTTTCTCCAAATCCCTTCTGACCCAACTCGAATGGCTGTGCCCCTTGGAAGGCTCTAGCAGCTCTCTGAACCTCTCTTATTGCATGCGGCCTGTCATACGATGAGCCACACATCTTTCTGTCTTTTCTCTTACCAGCAGGGCCAGGTCCTGTCCAGTCGCAGCATTGTTAACCAGTGACCTAGCACAGGACCCACATATCAATGCTTCATTCTTTCTGGAATCGCATTTTTAAAATATCTATATCTATGTCTGTCTATATAATACATATGTAAATAATGTAAAATTGGATAAAAAGATTCCATTAGAAAATTGAAAATTAATTTAAAAGTCTATCTTTTTTTCTGTAATTTTGTGTAAGATGTGCTCATGCCTTTTATTGGAACCAACTTTTAGTTTATGTATAGAGATTTAGATTTTATTTCGGGGTTAAGTACTACTCTATTTAGAGAGGTGTGGACTATTTAAGTTCTTGAAATTACTTCATATCTATTTTCAAAAGATAATTAGGGACTACAAAGACTCATATAGTTGCATGATCCTCTATCATTTAATTGCATCTATCCTTTTAATGAGAACTAAGTGCAATAAAATTTTATTATTTCAGACTGCTATTTGGGAATTCTTGATAGTTACCAAGGTGGCAGACATTTTCAGTTGTTCCTCTTATTTTTTTTTTTTTTTTGAGTCAGAGTCTTACATTTACAGTCACTGTAGTTATCAAGGTGGCAGACATTTTTAGTTGTTCCTCTTTTTTTTTTTAGTTTCGCGCTCACGGCCACTGTAGCCTCAACCTGTTGGGCTCTGGTGATCCTTCTGCCTCAGTCTCCCCAGCAACTGGGACTGCAGGCCTGAGCCAACATGCCTGGCTAATTTTTTAAATTTATTGTAGACATAAGGTCTCACCAAGTTGCCCAGGCTGGTCTCAAACCCTTGGGCTCAGGCAATCCTCTCACCTCAGTCTCCCAAAGTGCTGGGATTACAGGTGTGAGCCACCACACCTGGCCCCTCTGATACTTTTTAAAAGAGCATACTTCTCAGGCACTTAGAAAAGCTCCACCCATATGTGGATAGTTAATGTAATAATTACAAAGAATTCTCATCTATTAATTACAGAATATCTGGCAGCGCAGTGATATATTTGGCAACATCTTGTCAACTATTAATTCAAGTTAAGTACTTTTTAAAAAGAATAACTGAAAGTGAGGCTTTTATTAATTCTAATGACTTTATTCTTAAATTATCTGAGTTAGTGAAATTTAACCAATGCCTGGGTTGTTCTTTGTATTCAAGAATAGCGGTTCTATTGATGTCATTCATGGAAGAGGTGTGATTGAAGAGACTGGTGCCTGGTCATCTGGTCACCTGTTCTCCCCAGATTATAGCTGACACGTGCCCTTTTCCTGTGGCTCTCATTGCCAGTATGAGGGGGGACCCAAAAAACCCAGAACTTCTTTATTAAAAAATTGTGTATCGATACCTACAAGTTTAAATTTTAGCCACCTTCAAAGTATTCTCCATCGGATACAATACACCTACTGAAACACTTTTCCCACTGCTCAAAACATTTTTTGAACTCGTCCATTTTGTTGCCTTTTTGAACTTCTGCTGTTTTTTGTTTCACCTCTTCCACATCAGTGAAATGTTCCCTCTGAGAATTTTTCTTCATCTGGGGAAAGAAACAAATAAACAAAGTCCCTTGGGGTAAGGTCAGGTGAATAGGGAAGGTGGGGCATGCCATTTTTGGCAGAAAACTGCTGAACACTCAGTGCAGTGTGGACAGGTGAGCTCATAAATCACACAACATGAAATGGGCAAATGCACTGAAATAATTCCACACCCCCCTAAATTTACTGAAGCCGAATGCAGCCTCTCACAACAACGCTAGCTACTCCACTGATGCAGATGGGTTCCTAGAACACTTACCT
Source organism: Carlito syrichta (assembly GCF_000164805.1). Taxonomy (NCBI): domain Eukaryota; kingdom Metazoa; phylum Chordata; class Mammalia; order Primates; family Tarsiidae; genus Carlito; species Carlito syrichta. The sequence goes on from NW_007259914.1 coordinate 401,877, forward strand.
ACTGGGGGAAGCCTGTACTCCAAGAGGCCTGACCTCCAAAAGATAATTCTGAGTTGTTGTTTTTTTTTTTGTGGTCCCCCATGTAATCCTAAGGAAGGCTCATTTACTAACAGAATGTACATATTTTCTCTTCTTTGATCCTCACCATAGCTATAGGTAGGGTGGGCATTACTATCCTTGAGTGCCTTACTCAACTCACACAGCTAGAAGGAATATTAGAACTTTCACTGACATCTTCTGTCTCCATCTCTCTGCACTCCACCACATCGTCTTTCCACTAGTGGCGACTTAGGTTTGCAAAGCAACGTATGTTAGTGACCTCATTTGCTTTAAAAACGGTCGCCACCCTTGAGATGGTCATAAGTGGATTTGCCTGTTGTTTTTCTTTTCCAGCAATATCTAGCTATATGCCATTCTCCCCCACCTCCTTCGGTGTCTACTGGGCTTCATATTCAGACCTAAATGGCCTCCGAAGATATTTGACATGTGCTGTCACTGTCTATGCTGCCTTCAACTGGCTGCCCTCAGGTTGCTCTAAGTTTAAGTAGTGTATCCCACCTCTCCTATCTTTTGTCCCTTCACCTTCCTCAGTGGAATCCTGTCTTCAGCTCATCTTCCTATTCCCTGTGGAAATTGTTTTTTAGAAACAATCATTCATTCCAAAACATAAATCATTATTTGCAAATATGTATTGAGCCCCCTGGCTTTCAGGGTATTTGTATTTTAATGGGCTATAAGAACTATTCAGTCAAAGAAATGACCCTCTAATGGTAGAATTTAATCTTAGTGAGTACCTAAAGGGTAATTTTTTGAAGCTAGGATATTCTTTTTTTTTTTTTTGAATTGGAGTCTCGCTCTGTCACCCACACTGGAGTGCAGTGGCATGCTCCTGGCCACCGCAGCCTCGAGCTGCTGGGCTCCAGCGATCCTTCCGCCTCAGCCTTCTAAGTGGCTAGAACCACAGGGGCATGCTAGTATGCCTGGCTAATTTTTGATTTATTGTAGAGATGAGGTCTTGCCAAGTTGCCCTGACTGATCTCGAACCCACGGACTCAGGCAATCCACTCGGCCTCCCAAAGTGCTGGGATTACAGGTTTAGCCACCAAGTTCGGCCTGAAACTAGGATATTATTATTGGCACCCTTGAAATGACAGGGGTAGAGGGTCTTCCACTTCACCCACATAGAAAACCATTCTTATTCTCGTCCTCTGTGATCCTTTTTCTTTAAAAGAAAAGACTGGCAAGAGCGTTGCTTGCCTATGGGTAGAATATCTGCTTCTTGAGATCTGTTATTGGTTCTGTTCCATCATTTAATATCTAAGTAGCATTTGCTGGTGCAAGTTCCATAGAATATTTGCAGCAGATCCATGGCTCATAGATATACTGAAGTAAAGGTTTGCACTGTGGGCCTTTGACTTGTTTTTTAAAAAAAAATCAATCAACAAATATTGATCGAGTAACACTTTCACTGTCTCCTCAAAGACTCTTTGACCTTTTAAAATTCCATTTTCTTTGTCCACTAGCGTGTCATGAGCAGTGTGTTGTGTAAGTAGCTGAACTGGCAGTAGCGTTTAGTCTTTTTTGTGGAGGAAAATCTGTATGGGATGGTATGTCATCTCCCATGCTTAGAAAAGCCGTGGTCTCTAGGATGTAGTGGTCAAGAGCTTGGGCTCTGGAGTCAAATGGCCTGGTTTTCATGCAGGTTTTGCTATGTGCTCACTGTGTGATTTGGAGCAAATTATTTAACCTCTAAACTTACTTTCCCCATCTGCACAATGGAAATAATGTTAGTGCCTGCCTGGTTGTTGGCGGTTGTGATGAAGATGAAATAATGTTGAAGTGAGCCATGCACTGTGCCTGGTACCCACTAAGTACTGAGTAATGGCTGACAATGATTCTTTTCCTCTTGGCTCAGTGGTCCCAGTTTTCTTTGGGTCTCCTGGTGTGTTCATGTCTAGAACATAGGGAATTTGACCAAAGGTCCTGGAAGACTCTGTGGGGACTTTAACTTGAATTGCCTTAAAGTCCTCGGAATTATTTCAAGAAGGAATGTCTTTCTTTGCAGAAGGGCTGTAAAGAAAGCATACTTTACCTCTTGTTTCTTGCCTGCCTTCTAGGCCGTGTCTCTATTCCATCCTTCAATACAGCTGCTCCAGCAAGTGGATGGACACAGCGTGGCCTGTGTCCACTTCCCTCCATGGCATGGAGAGCACAGAGGAGTCTCCTCAGGTTGCTTTGCAACTTGTCTGAAATCTAATTCATGTCTTGAATTGATTTTTTGGATGTGTGCATTCTAGGAACTGCTGGAGGAGACAAATGTCACCAGCAGTTCTTTCAGAATTTGCCCTCAGTATTGGGCTCCCATGAAAGTTACAAAGGGGTGGTGAATCTACTGTTTAGTTGCTTGGGGTCCATTAAGACCCTTCTGATTTTCTTTGGGCTCTAGCCAGCTAAGCTAGTATACATGTTTATAGCCTGTTAAAATGCCCCAAGAAGATCACTGGCCAATGGTCATCCTTATTTTTAAAAGTCACCAGATAAGGAAATTTCTCAACTTCAGCAGGGCATTCCAGAAATGTATGATCTCATACTTCTCTTCACTGTAATAAATAAATACAATTTTGATTTCATCTTAGAGTAATTAATCTGAACTTCCCCTTCTGGGATGTAAAGTAGAAAATTGTTCCATGCTCTTTGAACACTAGATTGGAAAGAAAATGCCCTAAACATTTTGCTTAATTAAATCCTAAAGAGGTGGTACACATTTTTCATGATTAATTGAAACATGCACATTTTGACATATTTATATGATATCATCTTATGAAAATTTTATCGTGTTACACAAACTGTTCACTTTGGGAATGTGATTTAATGCTGTAAACATTTTGCGTTTGTTGTTCTATTGTTCATTATGAAAAATACATAGACTGATGACTGAAAGGTAATGTAATATAAAAATCTGTTTGTGAATCTTCATTGACGTCATCTCAAGTCTCTAAGCCTAAATATAAGACAATCATGTTTTCTCTAATTTGAAGAAATATTTTTTAAAATAAAAAAGTTTTAAAGCAGATCAAGTTAGAGAAGTTAAAGTTCTGGAGCCTTCTATTTTTGCCAGGGTAAAGCATACACATCATTCCCAGATTTTATGTTAAAAAATAATAGTGTGTTTTTGAAGTGAACTAATCCCTTTGGTTTTGAGCACTTGAGAAAAGTTCACTTCTCTAGGGGTACAGTCATCTTGTTTAAGATGGAGACACCATCTCTTGTCTGGTGGCAGAACTTTGAGCTCTATTTTGGCTGACAAAATTAATTTAGATAATCACAGCTATATTTTAGTGCCTTTACTATTAATATAAATGACTTCTATAAGTCTAGAATATCTGACAATGTCTTCCCAAATTTTTGGAATAACCCACTTACCAGACTCTCCTTTGGCTCCTTAGCTGTTGATAACAGTTTGATGACAGTGAAAGAGAAATCTGGTGGAAGTTTTCCAAAGTGTTTGCCTTTGTGAAACAGAATCTTACGAAAAACGGATGGGAAGACTGAGTTCTTTAGCAAGACAGATAGATACTGACCTCCATTCCCAGAGTCTTCCAACTGACAGAGACAAAACAAAAGCACACAATTTCTTTTTAATCTCATCTTCGCATATTGTTGCTTTGTGGTATGAATGGTTTATAAAAATAATCTGTTTTAAAATTCTACCTTTTTTTTGTTGTTTATTTGTTAGGTCTATTGTAGGAAAGTGTGCTCACCTCCCTTTAAAAATGACAGTGGGTCTGTCTGGTGATGCTGGAATGAACTTGAGACAGGCGGAGGTGCCCTTGGGCCCCAAGCGTCTCTCTTCCAGGTCCGGCAAGCAGCCCGCCCAGCACACGGCCTTGTCATAGTGTTGTGCTCACCCCTTTCTCGTCTCAGGGTTGGTCTGTGTTAAAGATCTAAGACTTAAACAGGCTCATGTTTTCTTTCTCAAACTAGACGATTTAAAAGAAGAAACAAGGGGAACCTAATGCATATTCTAAATCGGCTCCTTGGGAAGTGGGGTCTCCTCATTAAACTGTGAGGCCAAAGGATTTCCCCTGTAAACATTGTTTTCCCTTACAGATTTCGCCAGAGTCAAGCTTATTGCCAGTGGATAATTTGTGAGAGTTCTGCTGTATTTTCTTTTTCAGGAATTTAAGACTTAAAGCACCTTGTCGATTAGGAAAGATAGAAACTATTAGTGCTAGTTAGCTTCGTAATAACAGATGATTATTTTTAAAAACATGCTATTTCTAATGTAAGAAAACCCCATACTGTAAGGTAAATTTTAGAGCTTTGTTAATTTTTCATACCATGTAAAATGTCTATACATAGACAGATGCTGTATTAGAAATCATGTAAAATATAATAAAAGTTTTCTTTGAATAGAACAAATGATTAAATACAGTAACTGCTTGACATTCGAGTTCATATTATTACTCTACTTAAAGAAATTTATGTTATAAAAAAAGATTGACTAACATCAGAGGTCATTTTTTACGCTGTCTTCTTAATTTGATAATTAACAATAGATCAAAATATGTAATTTGTGAAACACAAAAGGTCATTAAAATGGCAATATGTATTCTATTCAGGTAAATAAAATATCGCATGTAGTTCTGAGTGGTGATACTCCAGGAGAAAAATGTCGTATCACTGCAGTACAAATTAGTTTGCTTCTAATTTTGCAGGCTGATGACCACACTGCCTCAAACCAAATCTTTTCCCTGGAAATGGAATGATTGCATGACAGACCCTCTGAACCATGAATCTGTCAACAACTCATGGACCAGGCCTTGTTTAGCAATTAGTCTTTGGGGGCTTTTATTTAAAAAATCAGACAACACTGTACTAGAGCTTATTGGGGATTTTGTGGTTACCATTCATGCTTGGAGCATGAGTCTGGGTTAGTACAAAAAAAAAAAAAAAAGCTATAAAGGAAGAAGAGATGTGGCAATCAGTTTCTCTCTCTCTCTCTCTTTCTCTCTCTCTCTCTCTCTCTCTCTCATACACACACATACACACCCACACACACTCTCTCTCTCTCTGTCTCTCTCACACACAAACATACACACACACACACACACACACTCTCTCTCTCTCTCTCTCTCTCTCTCTCTCTCTCTCTCTCACACTCTATCAGTTGGGAGATCAGAGAAAGCAAAAGCCCTTAGGAGGCAGAAGAAAATATTTCTTAGGCTTCTACTTAAAGTCTCCTTTTATCCCTCCCCCCCAAAAGAAGCCAGTGTTTCTCAAACATCAGTCATTTGAATACCATCACAATTTTTGTCAGAATTTCATACCACCTGCACTGTGGTTTACTTAATATAGTCTACTAACTGACTCACTGTCAAAGTCTGTCTTTGACTTAGCAGTAGTATTTCTGATATCATGGGCTCCTTATGCTGGTTAAATTTATTTTCTTCTCATACAAAGGAAAAGTAATTCAGCATTGTAAATAGTGGACATATTTGCATGCCACTTAAACTCATTCTGAGCATTGCCATGATGTGACATAAGAGCCGGGAGAGTCCCCAAATCTGGCTGAGAATGATCTGACATTCCCGGTACCATCCCTCTGTCCAGGGACCCCCCCATCCGGGGCCCAAGAACCACATCACATGGAGAAGAATGTAAGTCAGGCTTGCATCTCCCTGAGGACACCAAGTGCTAGAAGGTTGCATCCTCAGAGACTGCTCTGGGAGTCTGACTTGTCCCTCTCCATTGCCAGAATCTGGCCACTTGCATCTTTGCTTTTTTACTAAATACATTGCTCGAGAATCACGATATTGCAAGAGTCAACAACGGCCCGTATCATTGAAGAGTCATAGAGAACATGCCATGGTTAAACCTAGGTTCTGCCTATCAGGGTCACACGAGGGCATCACACTTGTAGGTTGACACCCTACAAATTATCCCACACAATGCAAATCTTGTAGGCTTTCAGCAGGACCTCTGAAGAAATGGGTTGCTTTATAAACTTCATTAGTACTGGGGCTAGTTTCACTAGGCAGATTAGACATTTTTACCAGGCTAAGAACCCTAGGAGCCTTAATGGTTCTGCAGTCATGCTCTGGTTTTTAAACAAATGTCTTTTAGAAGCTTAGGAGCCAAACAAAACAAAAAAGAAAAGGAGAGAGAGAGAAAGAAAAAAAAAAAGGAACTGAGCCTACCCCTTGAAGAGCTGACTGTCCTGTGGCCTACTTGGTCAGAAAATGGTGAGGTCCAGAAACTGAAATCAGACCTCAGTAGCTCTGTCAGGTTCAGGGTGTGTCTAAGTTTGAAGGGATGTTTGCTTCTGATATGAACATTTTTCTTATACTTTTGTTATAGAAGATGATGTGTCAAATGTACAAATAATGTGTGCCTGGTGCCAGAAAGTGGGAATCAAGCGCTATTCCCTGAGTATGGGAAGTGAGGTGAAAAGCTTCTGCAGCGAGAAGTGCTTTGCGGCCTGCCGACGAGCCTACTTCAAGAGAAACAAGGTAAGAGCACCGCAGAGAGAGGTGGCCACGCAGGCCTTACCAGCCCACTAGCGCATGTGCCTCGTAGCTTTTAGCGAAAAACACTGCGCACTTTTTACTTGCATATTTTTATTCTTTCTGTTTTGTCCGTTCCCTTTCTCTGTCATGCTTAACCTTTTGGAATAAGGAATCCCCTTCCAATGTGTTTCTCTTGGCTTGGTGTTTGAATTCTGAGAGGGTGAATGAATCTGGGGAGGACACCATGACCACAGCTGGTGTCCTAATGGACAGTGTCTTTCCAGCAGCAGAGTGTACAGACTAGAATCTATGAAAGATAAGTCGTAGTGGTGTCTTATGAAAGCCAAGAAACTAGCACATAAGCATGGCCAGGAAGCTTTAGTCCACTCCGTTTAATTCTCATTCCCAGTGGGAATATTACTATTGCTCTTTCCAAAATCTGACCCACAATTTATAGTCAAGAAAAATGTCAAGTCTCTCTTGACACTTTGTGTTAAAGTTGACTGATACTGAGAAAAGGTGAAATTATGAATACATGATCTAACATTGCTCACTGCCAAGCATTTGTGAGAAGCATGGTGGGTAAACACAGGGACAGCCATCGTTAGAGTTTTTTTTACAAAACATCCCAGGTCAAAATGTCCTTTTAGGATAGCGGTAGTCACCACTGATGGGAAATGGAATGCATGATGTTTTTACAACCACACACACACATTTGCACACAACTGCTTTCTTAATCCTTAAAGAACCGCTGTAGTCGTTTGCCACCAAGTCCTGAGGTAAATTGCTAGTCCTTGATTTTTCATTGATCTGTAAAGATACCTTAATTCATAAAATCATGCATATTTTGCTAAGCATTGCAGTTTCTATAATACAAGATCAAAATCTGTTCTTTCTTGAAGCAAACAATTATTTTTTTTAAAGTCTGATATTTGCAATGCTGAAATGCTAATCTTGGGCTCACTGCATTGCAAGAGGCACTGTTGCAGCAAATTATCTCCTGCAAATTTAGGTCACATTCATTCTGCCAAAAAACATAATGCCGAAAGAATTAGGCTGCAGAATTCAGTGGGGTGGAATTTTAGTAGCAGTCTCTAAGAATTAGGCTCATAATCTTCACTGGAACAGAGAGGCAAGTAAGGAAATTGTTTGGAATTCTTTTGGGACGGTCAGCAGTTGAGTTCTCTTTCCCCTGGGAGGGGCCTGTGAGTCTGGGGTGGAGGGTGGGAAGATGGACGCACGAGAGACACGTTTTGTTTTAATATAGGGGGATTAAAATGATCTCCGAGACCCTGGGGCTCTCGTTTTGAATGCTGAGCACTGGGGTAACAATCCCAGGAGTGGGCCCAGTGCTTTCCTCTTCAAAGCCCTACTTACCACAACAAAATACTTTGCATTCCATCCCAGAAGATGGCTATAGAACAGGGCTTTTTGTCTTTCTATAATTCTGCAGGGTTATGGGTCTGAATCTTGATGGGCTGCCTGGAGGGAATAAAATCAGGCAAGATGGATTTGTCACAATCCTGGTGATGCATGTTATACTCTGGAAACCGATTATATTTTATAGTTAGCCTTTGAAGACAGGCACCTGACTCCACCTGGAAAAACACTCCAGAATACTCCATCTGTATTGTTGACATCATTATAAAGTTTAAGGTCAAACTGAATTCAAACTTCCTGAGCATATGTTTTTGAAAAATGGATGGCCGGAAGCCAAGGTTAGAATGATTAGTATTTGGAATACTTACAGCAGGTAAAATCAGTAATGGGAGGGAGGCCATCGCGTTTCTCTGCCCACCAGGAGTTACTGGGGTAGCTCTTCGCACATCTCGCAAAACCTGGGCGTTGTGGTGGTTTGATGTTTAGACTTGCTGGCGGATCCCAGCAGCCCATTAGTGGACATTCAATAGCTGTCTGTCTGCAAGCTCCACCCTAATTTATGCATCCCAAAGCTCTCCCAGGCTATACCTTCCCCACCCCCCTTTTTGTTCAAATAGAGAAATAAACTGGTCATACCACCTGTTGGATTCTTTCCTTTTTTAATTTTAAGAGTGTTATCTCTGTAACAATATTATATTGTATTACAATACACATGTACAGCTGCTGTATTTCTGTTAACTGATAGGATTTTGCAGTCGTTTCATTTAAGGCTTGGGTTTCCTAATGGATTGTATTAGATACCCGTCTCCAGCCTGCCATTTCTAAGAACTGCTTGTAATAAGCCCTGGGGTGTTCCCCACTGAAGGCAACAGCGAATGGCTATCTCTCTTCTTGCATCATTTTAACAAAGTCCTTAGTCCTCATTATTAAAATTGTGGACTTTCTTAATCTTAGAAAAAGGGCAGAAGTTTTCCCATTCCTACATAACAGATTTTTCTGGCCAACTTCTACATTTTTAAATATTGAGAAGTGAATGGAAAACCGAGTGAATAATGTATGTGCAGAATAGAATTTTGCCTTAGGTATAGTGTAGATTTTTTAAAAAAATAAAATTAAGTGTGCTGTAAATTATGCTTTATAATGACAGCCTGTTCCTTGCTGGATAGCATGCTGGGATCTAAAAATGGTCTCGGAGTTGAACCCAAGTTGTATGCATAACTTTACAAAGAAAAACCCTCATAGAAAAGGTAGCTAATTAGGAGCGGTATTCAGCTGACCTCTGTTTTGTGTCTGAGCAACACCTGCATTTGTGAATATAAATTGGACAGCTGTGCCTGCGGTCCCTGTGTTTCCCTCGTCACAAATGCTTGGGTGTAGAGGCAGGAACTGATTTGCTGCTAAAAACTAGGACGGAAATAGCCCAACTCTCCAAATGAAGACCCACTGAAAATGGACTCTTTAAATTTTGCTTCTCAAACCTCCTTTCTCTTTAGGTCTCTCTGTTTGATGGGGTGGGTTGAGAATGTGACATGCATCTCTCACAAACCCTGTCGCTATGCAGTAAGGTGGGATGGATCGAAGCCATGTTAACCCTTTATAGCGTGTACGTTACACTTTGGAATTAAATTTCAATTTTTATTTGAAGCGTTGTTTGGATTGCTCCAAATGTATAGGCTTTCTTCACAATGCTTCTACTAAACACTGTTCCGAGAGGCCTGTAAGTCACAGCTGTATTCACTTCAGGAATCTAACTACTAGTTTACACATTTCAGGATGTTGGCTCTAAGAAGCCTATAGTGTTCATTCAAAATATATTTTTGTAGAATCCTTATCCCACAAGGCTCATTTGCTGACTCACAAGTTTTTGAAACAGTGGGTAAGAAAAATACTTATGTAGTCTGTGGGTATTGGATGAACATTGGATTGTCAATCTCATGATTTGATGTGCTGGAGACTTTTCAGCAGACCAGTAACTTACTGTTTCCCTAGCCCCTTTTTGGACTTGAGAAGCTTTCCAGCTTTGTGATTCGACTAGGTATTGGGAAGCTGCAGAGACTCCTTAGTGGCTTTGCACTCCTATAGAAACATTTAGTCCAGGCTGGGCGCGGTGGTCATGCCTGTAATCCCAGCACTTTGGGAGCTTAAGGGTTTGAGACCAGCCTGGGCAACCAGGCAAGACCTTGTCTTTATAATAAATCAAAAAATTAGCCCGGCATTGCGGTGCATGCCTGTGGTTCCAGCTACTTGGAAGGCTGAGGTGGGAGTATTTCCTGAGCCCAGCAGGTTGAGGCTGCAGTAGCTGTGAGTATGACACTGCACTCCAGCCTGGGGCACAAAGTGAGACTCCAACTCTTAACAGAAATAACAATAATAAATCATAGTCCTACTTGATAATACCAGTTCTACTCTGCATAACAACAGACACTTCCTTTCTTTTCTATAGGAAAGGAAAATACTCTTTCTTATGGGAGTCACACCTTGTAACCATTATTCCTCTAAAAATGAGAGTAACAAACAAGATCACAAATAGTAGACATTTCCAAATAGCCTGTGTTTGATCTTTTCACTTTTGCATGGGAAATATCCTATTGTCTAAACTTATATCCAAAAATCAGTCAGGAAATTAAAATTCAAGACAACTGGCCAATGCAGGCAACATAAAGGATGATTGTTGACTTTTCTTTTTCAGATCTCTTTTCTTGTTCAGTTTATAGTGTTCTTTACAGATTAGTAGCACTGATAATTTACACAAGTTCCAAAGAGCACCAAAGTTTTGCTTCCTTGTTCTAGTTTTTCCATAGTTTGAATAACAGATAGATAGAAACACTTCCTCAATCATAATGTTGCTGCTCCCCAGCAAACCATAGTGGGAAGAAACCGATGTGAAACTAAGAGAAGTATGCATTAGAAAGAAAAAAATGACATACATGGAAACAACATTTGCAAATGATGCCTTTAAAATTTCCTAACAATCATTATAATAATAACATAAATATTCAGTGAGGGGAATATTGTATAATAAGCATTTCTTTTCCTTCCAAACTATATCCTTGGATACAGAGCAATCTCTTCTAGAAGAGATTTCTTTTGGAAGAACCCCTCTCTAATTAGCATGTAACATGATGTTATTTGGAGTTATATTTTATTTAGACATAGACTATTTGTCTTTTTATTACACTTGAATATATCCTAGGGAAGATTTCTCTGTTTCAGACTTAATTATAGAACCCAGTAGTGCAGAAGAAATGTGTAACTGTTGCCCTGTTAATCTAGTGATTAACCTGTCTACACTTTTTCCTTTAAACGTCTGCAAAATTTAATTTGCAAAATGGCTATCATTCATAAAGGTTTGGGGAAGGACATTAAGAAATTACTTGTGGGCTGGGCTTGGTGACTTAGCCTGGAATCCTAGCACTTTGAAAGGCTGAGGCGAGCCCGCAGGTTCAAGACCTCCCTGGGCAACTTGGCGAGACCTCGTCTCTACAATAAAAACCAGAAAATAGCTGGGCATGGTAGCGCAGGTCTATAGTTCCAGCTACTTGGAAGGCTGAGGTGGAAGGATCGCTGGAGCCCAGAAGGTCGATGCTGGGCGCTGGGGTGGCTGTGAGCCTGCATGCCACTGCACTCCGCCCTGGGCAAAGGAATGAGACTCCAACTCAGAAAAAAAAAAATGACTTGCAATTAATGTCCTCTGGGCACCTGAAGCTCAGGCCCCAGACTTACTTTCTCCAGTTGCTTGCAAATATCCTTGGTCCACAAGTAAATGCGTCCAGGGAGCCCCGGGGTTCCTCCTATAGACCCCCTTGTTTTTTTACCAGGCACCAGTGAGCCTGCCGGGGCTGTCTTCTACACCCTGGCCTGCAGGATGATTGCTGTGGCCCTGTAGAGTCCCTTGGTACTGCGCTGTAAGCCCACACACTGCCTTGCGCGTAGAGTGGCCTCTACCATCCGGGGCTTTCAAATGGAGGCCATTGACTGAGTTCCCTTTCTGAGGGGGTGTCCTCAGAAAGCTCTGAGGGAAGAACAACAAACCCAACTGTTTTCTTGCTCTCTTGTATTTTGAAATATGGAATGGAATATTGATGAGCTGCTACCAGTGAGGGCCTGGGAAAAGCAATAGCAGAGGAAGGGGAAGACAGCAGCCCTTGGAAACACATTCGGGGTGGGGTTAGAGCAGACACATTCTGGCTCGCGAGGTAAGGTGCAGGTCAGCTGAAGGTGACACACAGGCTCTTGAGAAAAGCCAGAAAGTGGCCCAGGTCAGAGGTCCTGCAGGCAAACCAGGACACAATGCACTAGAAAGCCATCAGAAACTTGGGGAAGAGGCAATTGAGCTCATGTTTACCAAAATACTTGAAGACCACTTGAGAAACCCTGGTCCAGGGACTACCCAGAACACAAACAGAACAGGGCAAGTGGGCTTGTCCTGAAAGAGAAGAATAGCAACCACTTTTGGTTTTTAATGGGCTACCTTTTGGGAGATTTGTGGGGGAAACAGAAAGTGTTCTAATCCATTACTCAGAAAGGACGTCAATTTCTGAACAACGTAAGATATTTTAGAGTGAATGTGAAGAGATGATCAAAACTCTAAATAGCGTCAAGCCTTGATCTGTGTTCAACATTCCTATTCAGTGAGGGGGAGTAGATTTTTTATAAATCTGAATCTGGTCACCTTGGGATCAATACACAGGGCTACTGAGATTATATGCTGGGATGTTAATTTTCAGACACAGTAAGTCTCTGACTATCCTTCTGGTGATGGCTAATGCTATTCTCTTAAATCAAATTTTTCTCATCTGAACTGCCGGTAATTATCCAATCCATCTAAAAGGCACGCTCCCTTTTAACATTAACCACAGTGTCAGATTGCATCAGCCACATTGTGTTCTGGTGACTGCCGCGGCAGCGTGATGAATGTGCGTGTTTGGAGTTCATAGTCTGACTGCCTGTTTGGGCAGTGGGCAGTCCAGTGAAACAGATGACCAGGAAGGGATCTATTTATTTGGGACGTACGTTTTCTTTATCGATCCAGTCACTCGCATTGCCAAGTTCCTCACCTTGCCACTACCAGTGTTCAGCTTTATCTGAGGAATTAGCATGTAAAGAATTATCTACTGGGTTGTTTTGATGTGCTTCTCTCATCATAAGCTGCATTCAGCACCGTTACTCTTTGTGCCTGACTTAAAAAGGAAGGTGTCATGAGATCTTATTAATAAAAACCAGAGGAGGGAGCAGGTTGAGTACTTGGAAAACTGTCCAGAGAAACTGGCAGAGAATGATTATGCGTTTCCTGGGATAGTAGTTATGCTCTGTTAATTCAAATGTTTTGTTTAAAATGCTCAATCTCAATATCTGATTAATTACATGCATACGAGGGTGGGTGGCTTGCCTGGAGCTATTTTAAGGTAGTAGTTTGAGTCCAGAATTTCTCTCATACACATCTCTCACACAGGATGTGTTTGGTCACAAAGCCTCATGCATTCAAGAGGGCTGTATACAGAGAGCCAAGCTATGGGCAGGCCTGTCGTTATTTTAATATTTCCTCCATTTCAATACCTCTGGATAGGTTTTGCACACACAAGCAAAAGTGCAAACTGGGCAAGCTATGGGTAATTCTTTGTTCCTGGCGCTCTTTGTTCGTATCATCACAGTTTAGGATGGAATAAAGAAAATCTTGCTGCAGATGGCCACTTAATTTCTGCCCCGGCAGTTCAGACTGAAGATGGGAAATGCCCTGCGTTACAATCCGTTCTTAGGGTGGCTGTGCACACAGTGGAATCTAATGCCTACTGACAGACTGCCTTTGGAGGTTACAAGCATCAGTCTCCTGCATTCTTTGTAAACACAGGCTGTGGGCCCGAGCTGGGCACTATCACAAGCACGAGAAGGCAGATCGATGGTTTAATGAATCCATAAAGATGCTTGAACTCTGCTGCAATTTACTGAGCACTCTAGTTAAATGAAACTCCTGTAGTCTTTAACAAAGATAGAGATAATCAATGACTGGGGATGGAAGTCAATGTCCAGTAATCACAGCCTCCCAGAATGTGTGTTGTCTCATGGCTCACAGAGTCAGATGCAGGATCTGTGGCTCACTGTGTCTCTGTTGATATTTGCTTCAGGTTTGAGAGCTGCATTTGGCCCGAGATGACATAATCTCGATAGTGTTGCCTCTGTGAGGACTATTTTTAAGCTATGTAATATCATTTGAAATAACATTTCTTTAAAGTGACAAGATTAAGCTTAAAAAATTATATTTGTTCTAACATGTAGTATCTTTGTGAGTCATCCCCATGATGGAAAGTAAATAGGGAATAAAATCCGTTCATGATTAAGTCCTCAAAATGTCAAATTGCATTGTGTCAGAGAGCCCTGATTAATCTTTCCATGGTAAAATATTTCTCATTAGTTTTCTATGGTTAAGGGTTAACCACTCCTGTTAGAAATTCAAACATTAGTGTATTTTTCTGCTTAATTCATCTTCTAACAGAGGAGAATATAGTTAGTAGACACACATTTTTTACTTCCAAATGTGCTTTGGAAGCATATCGATTTACGAGAAAGTTTTGGAGGTGTGCAGGAGAATTCCTTCATAAATATGTGGAAATATATTGAAAAGTATTTAACCACTTTTGATTGTGGAAGAACAACTGCCTTGACTTTGAAACAATTATTTTTCCACAGACAGAATAGAAGTTCTGACATAAATCTAAGATTTTGCATCTGATTTTGGTTACATAAACTTAGACTTTCTAAATGTTTAACTTTCTTAATTAGCTAGTTAGCGTTAATTAAGCCAACCCCAATAATTGTATTTTGGGGGTTCAATGGGTAACAGGAATTCTGAGGTATTATGACTGCTAATCCTCTTCCCAGGCTTTGTGCCAGACATTCCATGATAAAGTGGTGATTTTAATATGGATCCCATATAGGAAATTCTGTTTTATCATGTTTTGATAGAAAACCTTTATTTTATTTAAAATATGGCTAACATTTCTGTGATTGCACATCTCTTTGTTACAAGAAGAATCTTAGAGGGCCCTGAACTTTCTGTGATCATCTGGGGAATTGTGTGTTTCATAAGTTGGAGCAATCTAAATTGTTGCTGTCAAAGAGAAAGGGAGATTTGCCCAATAGGAGATAACTGCCTCCCTGCAATGTTTTTTTGTTTTTTTTTTTAATTTTTAGCCAGCTTTAAAAAACAAAATCTTACTCATCCATTCCTTATTTGAACAATAAAATAAAAAGATACCTTGAGCCCCTATAATGTGCTAGGCATGTTTTACGCTTGGTGGAGACACTTTTTTTTTTTTTTTGAGTTGGGGGTCTCACTCTGTTGCCCAGGTTGGAGTGAGTGGCACGATCACAACAATCATGGCTCATGGCAGCCCCCCTCAATCTCCTGGGCTCAGGCAATCCTTCCACCTCAGCATCCCAAGTAACTGGGACTTGGGACAGGGACTTGGGACAGGGGTGTGCCACCACTCCCAGTCAATTAAAAAAAATTTTTTTTTGGATGTATTGTAGAGATGAGGTCTTGCCAAGTTGCCCAGGCTGTTCTCAAACCTGTGGGCTCAGGCAATCCCCTCACCTCGACCTCCCAAAGTGCTAGAATTACAGGCTTGAGCCACCGCGCCTGGCCTTAATTTTTATTTTATAAAGACGAGGTCTCGCTGTGCTACCTAGGCTGGTCTCAGACGACTGGGCTCAAGCAATCTGCCCGCTTTGGCCTCCCAAAGTGCTGGGATTCAGGCGTGAGCCACCATGCCTGGCCCCAAGAGGAAAAAGTCCCAGCCTTAAAGTGATTTATATTCTAGTAGGGGAGATAGATACCATACAAGTTAAAAAATATCTGTGTAAGGTGGTTTCAGGCAGGGATAAGGGCTATGAAGAACAAACTGAGTGAGAGTGAGAGGCTGGAAAATGAGGAGTTCCTGTTTTCTATCAGATGAGCACAGAAATTATTTCTTTTTTTTTTTTTTT
>NW_007259914.1:417768-448743 GCF_000164805.1 Carlito syrichta
TTTTTTGATTTATTGTACAGATGAGGTCTCACTGCCCAGGCGGGTCTCGAACCCGCAGGCCCAGGCAATCCACACACCTCAGCCTCCCAAAGGCATGGGATTACAGGCTGAGCCACCGAGCCGGCAGAAATTATTTCTGAGGAAGTGATGTGTGGGTAGGGACAGAAGGAAGTGAGGGAGTTACTTGTGGGAGGAGCTTGTAGCAGAGAACCCTGGGGAGGAGGGAAGTCAGTGAGAAGCGGAAGTCTAAGGCAGGAACAGGTGTGGCATTTTTGAACAGGAGCAAGAAGGGCAGGGGGCTTGGAGCAGAACAACCAAGGGGGTGAGGGGTCAGATGATGTAGCTGGAGAGACAGGAGTCAGGGTTTCATTTGAAGTGTGATGGCAGCTACTGCAGGCTGTTGAGCAGGATGGGTGACAGGATCTGATTTTCGTTGTCGATTGAACTTCCGTAAAGGAAGTCATATATTTAAGAGCCTGTGTGCGAAGGGGGTTTGGAGAGTAAGAAAGGCAACAGCCCTCCCATCAAAGCTGGGTGTGTCTGGCAATAGAAAACTCAAAATATCTTATTCACTGAATTATTCATTAGCAGTTATGAAACATTTCCCGGTAGCAAAAGTATGTTGAACCAATTTAGTTTTTGTGTGTGTGTATGTGTTTTTTTGTTTTTTGTTTTTGGTAAGGTGTGGGAGGAAAGAAAACCAAGAGGGATGCTGTTGGCTAAATGTTCTGACACAGCGATTTTCTTTCTGTAGGGCCAGAGGGGCGTGTCACCATCCCAGTAGGGAGGTTCAGGCCTCAAAGGCAAGCTCCACACAGAATCCAGCTCTTGGACTTAGAGACCAAAGCTCCACAGGCCTTCTCAAGCCCTACCCTTAGAGGCAGCGTAACGATGAGGAGGTGGTAACTTTGAAGGGACCATCTTTGGGTAAAGGGATTATTTTGAAGTCTGTTTTATAAGAGTAGATGTAGTTTGGTGATTACTTATAGGATATATCAGGATTTTTAATTCAAGTAACAGAAGACCCAACTCAAACTGGTTTAAATAATAAGAGGCTTCATCCAGCTGATTGATGTGTACAGTTTCAAGTTAGTGTATGTGGACTTTGGGTCAGGCTGATTCAGCAGCACAGTGTTTCCATGTGTTCCATCTCTGTATGCCTTCTGTATAGAGTGTCAGCCATATTCCACGCAAGCTCCCCAGAGGTCATGGGATGGTTATTAGCAGCAACCAGGGCTACATGCTTCCTCACTTACATCTGATAGAAGGAGTGTCTCTGTCCTAGCATTCCAGGAAAAGGGTCTCTAAATTCATACACGTTGTCTATGCTTACATTTACATGGTCACACTTGGAATGGGGGCTATGGCGGAGAAAGCAGTGGAATGTTCTGACTAGCTTGAGTCAATCAGGGCTTCCCTCTGATGCTGGAGTGACTTGTTTTCCTCTAATCTTCCCTTCCACCCTCCCTCCACCCTCACCCCTGGGATTCCCAGAAAAGAATAGCTACCAGAAAGAAAATCTGGGAACTGTTCAAAGAGGAAGGGATCAGAGTGATGGCTGATGGTAGGTGCCAGCAAATGTCCACCAGAGAGAAAGAGAGATGGTCTCCCAAGGTTACTTCATGAGATTGAATTCTTTACACAATGAATGCGTCATGCCTGTTTACTCCTGACATGTGAGAGAAGCAATCTGGAATCCAAGTGTGGACCGAAAGATAAAAATGTGGTTAACATTCATCATGGGGTCCTTAGATGAACCATCACTTCTACCCAGGACCAGCTGTTTTGAGAAACCTGCTTATGAGAACATTGGCTTTAGTACCAGGACTAATGTGCTCACTCTTTTTGGACTCTAGAACATGACATTGCACAGAACTGAACAAGGACATTGTGGTTTGCTGTTAGATATTCCCATTTATTAAGGGGAACTGTGGTGCAGTTGGAGAAGCAGATAGCTTAGTCTATAGTTTCATTAGTGTGCTCAGCCTGGGGGACATAGGTCAAGGCTCGTGTTGGATGTGGGGAGGAAGATGCTTTGGACTAGAAGTGTGATGGGGTGAGGCTGCTGCTACCCATCCGGATTAGCCTGCCCGCACAGTGAAGTTTCTTTGTGGCTGAAAATTTTATCTGCTAAGCAGAAGGGAAAGGGAGTGTTCAAGAGAACTGTGATTTTGTCTGAGGCTGAATGCCTCAAGTTCAGGTGGCTGTAGGAGTAGAACTCTTGAAGGTTGCAGCTTCCTCAGTTAGTCATTCACCTTTTTACCTATTCAACACATATTTGTTGAGCAGCTACTACGTGTCAGGCACTGTGTTCGTCTTTGGAGTTACAGTGGCCAACAAACAGCTGGCCCCTGCCTTTACGGAGCTTATAGTCCAGTGAGGAACAGACACTTGTTTAAATAATAACACAAATGTGAAATTGCCATTGTGTCGTGTGCTGTGATTGTTTGGGCATAGTGCTGCGCGAGTCTATAAAACGGGGATTTGACTAGTCAGAAGAGCTGGAAGTTTCCCTAAGTGGTGCTAGAGCTGAAATCTGAAGGGCAAAGGGATATTAAATAGGGAAAGAGGGAAGGAAGAACTTATCAGACTGAGGACACAGCAATGTGATTTCTAATTCTGCCATTGATTTGCTCCTTCTTTGCTAGTTTAAAGGTCTCTGTGAGGCATGACACTTTACCCACAGGCAAGAAAACCATTGAACAAACCAAATATGCCCTGGAATGATAACTGCATTTATCCATTTGTTTGTGAATTCATTCATTCATTCATTCATTCAATCTACCAGTCCTTGGAGATTTGTTGCTTGCCTGCTGGCCTTTGCCTGCCCTGACTTTTCACTCAAATATAGAGTGAACATTAATATTAAATCATTTCAGAGAGTATAGTGACAGCTTGTAACACCTGAAGGTAGAAGAGTTTTGTAAATACAAAATAATACTCTAATAATTATGATAACTACAAAAGCCTGAATGTGTTTTAAGTATCAAATGTACCAGAAAAGCAACAATAGCAGCTAAGAGAAGAATAGTCTTAACTACTGTCTGATGAATGCAGTTGAAAAATAAGTAGAATCGTCCCTTTTTGATGGAAAGGGCCACAGAAAGGACAGATGTTCACCCCTCCCCCCACTGGGTTTGGAGAGAAGACGTAGTTTTGCTGTATACAAAGAGAGAACCATCTAGGTGTGTTGACCCGAATGCAATGGCAGACAGGAAGTTTGGCTAATGATGAATTCTAGGACCGAGAAATGCTTATTGACACTCAGGTCCCTGGGCTAGACAACCATGATAAAATGGAAACAGAACAGCATCTCTGCTGGCAGGACAACAGAGGGTGATGCTCATGGCTCCGTGGTGTGGTGGGGAGGAAGGGATTCTCCTCCCTTTCTTTGTATTCTTTGTTTCGGCCTGGTGTTTAATTTTAGTGCCTGGGATCATGATGACAACTCTGTAGAAATGTAGTGACATAAATAGGCAGGTAAGTAATTCGGATTTTATCTCCTCGAGTCTTACCTGGGTGACATGGACATGGATGTTCTGAACGAGAGGCGCTGTCTGCATTGCTCTTCAGGATGTCAAGTCCAGATGACCCTTGTCGAGGGTAGCCACACCTGCACCTGCCCAGGTGACTGCAAGCCAGGGACCTCCAGTGGAGGTCTCTGCTGGAGTCACAGCCCCCTCTCCAGTTCAAGTAGCTCCCGAAAACCACGCATAACGACAGTCATTTCCAAAAGAGGCTGATTTTAAAACTGTGATGGAAATGGCTAACAGCAGGCTGAAGGTTAAAGTAAAAAACTTAAAAACCATAAAATCTGCCTGGAGGCTATTTAAGCAAACTGTTTTAGAGGCACAGATGGTTCATATACCTCTGAGCCAAAAACAAAAAGTAAAAACGGGACAGTAAAGCTGGCGTGATTAAGCAGACAAGTATGAAAGTTTTATTAGTACTAAAAAGGCATCCTTTAGAAAAAGTGAAAAATCTGTCTCGGGAAATTCGGAAGACACGTTAAAGACCGATGGGAAACGGGGAGGGCAAACAGACAACATTTCTGAAAGCAACCAGAGATGGGGAAGGCATGCAAGGTATACTGGACATCGGAAGCTGTGCTCAAAGGACGTGCATAAGAGAAAGAGGCAGTGTGCGGAGAGTTGGGAGTGGCTTCCCGTCAAGTGTCAGCTTTGGATGTAGAGCAGATTTTATGTGGGTTTGGTGCAACTTAAATGGTGATTTGAATCTCCAAGGAAAATCAGCTGGAACAACTTTGAGAAGCTTAAGTGCCATAAATCAGAGTATCTGCAGCATCTGAAGGAAAGTATGATCTGCTAATAGTGTTATTAGAAGTAGTAAGCACACCGGAGAACTGGCAGCTCAGTGGGGTGGGAGAGTACCCAGACTCTTTCAAGGGTCCCCTTGGCATGTAGGATGCAAGTCTCCAAGTATGTTCCCATGCAGGTGCCTGCATGTGCACACATGCACGCACTTCAGAAAGTCTCTGTGTTCAAGATGGGTGTGTTTCCATCACCATAATTTTCAGAATCTGAAGAATAACAGAACAGTACAAAGTTTGCAAGGTCGCCGTTTGAGAAGCCTCCTCCAAGGAGGGTGAACCTCCAGTATTTGTCTTGAGTTAGCATTTAAAATAAACATAAATAAAATTGACAAAATATAGTCTTGTAAAAAGTAAGGTAAGTCGTTTGAATTCTCAAAAATCCAAGTAATGCGCTTAGAGTTTAGCTGACTCTCTCTGAAGGACCCCTTGAGGAGCATAAACAACTGAAGACAAGAATAACGCCTTGCCTTGGATTCAGAACCTGGGTAAGGTGGGGTTGATATTCCTCAGAGCACAGAAAAATTAATAGTGTATGATCCCCGGGGTTTATATTAGGAGTAGTGTCACTTAGTATACCGATGGCTAATTTGAAAGTAGATGACTGGAAGGAGGGGACGTTTGCTGCTTTCTCTAAGTTGCTTTCATTTGAAAAGCCACAGAGGATTACCCCTCCCCCCAAAAAAACCCTTACAAATATATGCATATTATGAGGGAACCTGCTTGACAAATACATGCATATAATGAGGAAACCTGACATCAGATTCAATTCTATTCATTCAGCTGTCAGCAAGCCCAAGGGAACAAAACGTTTTAATCCTCGTGTTCCCTGATATGGGTTGACCCTCAGTATCCCCAGAGAGGGAAACTTGGTCCCATCTGTAGGGGGCTCATTGTGTTGCCTGCCTAGAGTTTAAAAAAATTAAATTTCAAATGTTTGACTGCATTAAAGATAATTTTTTAAAGCAGACAATACTACATCAAACAATATGCTGATAATCAAGCTATAGCTCATCTTCCCAGAAAACTTGTAGTCCATTCTTCTTTAAAAAAGGCTAATGCTGAACTTTTAAAGAGTTGACACTGAGGATCAAATATATTTTCATTATACTGCAGGCTATACAAATATGGACTGCAAAGGCCTGAAAAGGGGTATTGTTGAAGACAAAAGAACCAATAATAAAACTAAAAAATTGGTTAAGACAAATGTAATCAAAGTGTACCCTGCCTCTTAACACTCAGGGGTGACCTTTGCAGTTGGCCACCACGGAGAACGGCTGGGTCAGACTCCGCGGCAGATGGTTTAATGCATAGTGCATATATTAACCCATGGGGGCAGCCCTGGAAATGCAAGCAGGTTGTTAATGACCATGAAGAACGGTTGGGAGCTGCTCCTGCTCTTGCAGTTAGGTGTTCAGAGGTCATGAGCTTGGGTGGGGCCATTTCCTCCTTTGTCTTGCACTGCACAGCTGATGAGGCCTGCTTTGGGGAAGGGGTAATTTAGATGACTTCAAGTGAATGGGAAAGAGGGCAGCCTCACATTCCAGGTGCATGATTTAGTTCGGTGACTTCTTTTTTTTTTTGAGTTGGAGTCTCACTCTGTCGCCTTGACTGGAGTGCAGTGACCGCTCCCGCTCCCGGCCACCACGGCCTTGATCTGCTGGGCTCCGGCGATCCTTCTGCCTCAGCCTTCCAAGTAGCTGGAACTACAGGCGTGCGCTACCACACCTGGCTAATTTTTTGGATTTATTGTAGAGATGAGGTCTTGCCAATTTGCCCAGGCGGGTCTCGAACCCGTGGGCTCAGGCAATCCACTCACCTCAGCCTCCCAAGGCGCGGGATTACAGGCTGAGCCACCGAGCTCGGTGACTTCTTACTTTTGATTAGAGTGATACCATTGAGAGCTCGTTGAGGAGTTTGTGAATCAAATGTGAAGGCAGCAGATGCCATTGCTGTAAATCTCATGAAACTTCAAACCCGACAGCAAGTCAATACTGAGTAAAAAAAAAAAAATCACCAATCTCATGGCTCAGAGCAAGACTTGTACCAATGATATCATCTTCTACTTTCTTTATCCTGAATTGTTTATGAAGTAGAAAAGAATATTGACCTCTCAAATTCCAGCACATTCAAACTTGACTTCAAATGTGAGTTAAAAACAGATTTAACCAAGAGAATTAACTACAAATAAGCACACTCCTAAGGCCCATGCCTGGGTGGAGCTCCTAGAAATCATTTGTATTATTGAAGTGTAAGTTGGGTATTGAAGCTTAAATCAAGAAAACCAGAATTAGATAGAAATGCAGGAGAAAAAAACTTGGATGCATTATAGTGTTTCACTTAGGGCATCATTTCACATTAAATGTGGTAAGAGAAGAAAAGTGCATCAAAGTAAACAGATGTAGAACTTAAGTTAATATCTCCATTCCCCCAAGAACACAACTCCCCTTCTCAATCAAGCTCATTTTCTTCACATTTCTAATGCAGTCATTTAATGCTCAGTAAATGTCAGTTAATTTTAATTTTTTATGATCCCTAACTGAGCTCTGGACAAGGAGATGTTTTATGTGTCCTAGGTATTTGGCTAAATGTTTGGTTGGGGCTAGTAAAAGTCATGTACAAGGGGGTACCCCCCCAAAAACCAGATTTATCTTTTGGAGGGCAGGCCCTTGTCGTACCCAAGTCTGTCACCCACTAGGTAAGTGTTCTAGGAACCCATCTGCATCAGTGGACCAGCTAGCATTGTTGTGAGAGGATGCATTTGGCTTCAGTGAATTTTTTTTTTTTTTTTGAGTTGGAGTCTCACTTTGTTGCCCAGACTGGAGTGCAGTGGCCGTACCTGGCTACTGCAGCCTCCACCTGCTGGACTCTGGCGATCCTTCCGCCTCAGCCTTCCAAGTATCTGGAACTACAGGCCTGCGCTACCACGCCCGGTTAATTTTTTATTTATTGTAGAGATGAGGTCTCACCAAGTTGCCCAGGCAGGTCACGAACCCGCGGGCTCAATGCTGTAAACCAGCTGTGTGTGGGAGAAGTGGACAGGTGGGCCTCACCCGCCCCTGGGCAGCCTGGCACCTGTGGGGCCTCCTCTCCATACCTGGAATGCCAGTAGGGGCAGGAACGAAGCTGGTTGCTTCCACTGTGGTCTTGGGTCCTGAGGCTGGAGTAATTTTTTCTGTCACTCAGTCCCTTGCAGGGTCAGCTGCTAGCAGGACCAAGAAGCGTTTGACCCACACTCTTGGCTTGGGCCGGGACACTGGAATAGTTTGGGGAGTGAAAGGCTGGAAAGAGGCACAGGAATGCATATTTGGGTAAAGACTGGTGTCTGTGCTGCCACTAGTTCATGAATCAGCAACTCAGTGAGGTGATCAGAGACTGGGACTCATCTTAGGACCACGGAAATTAGAAACCTGAGAATGTCTGTGTGTGTGAATTTTCCTTTGCTTGTGAGGAAGTTGCCCTCATGCCACACACTTATTCACTCACTCGTTTATTCAGCAAGCAATATTGAGCTTCCGCAGCATGGCCAGCACTCTTCTGTTGCTGGGATAGAGACGTAAATAAGGAAGAATCTTTGCCTCTGAGTCTCTCACAGTTGGATAGGTAAACAAATAACACGGTGTGAGGCATGCTGGAACAGATGGGGTAAGTGGGACTGGGGGTGGGGGGTGTGGAGGGTGTATAGGCTGATTTACCCAGCCGAGGGATCAGGTCCTATGTATGAGTGAGCGCATGCTAACTTAGAGATCAAAATGTAAGTTCAAGAAATGAGATGGCTGGAAAGAAGCTAAGGACAGTGAGACTCAGGAAGGATGTGAGTTGGGACAGGCTGGGCATGGGGGTTCATACCTGTAATCCCAGGGGCTCATGCCTGTAATCCCAGCACTTCGGTAGGCCGAGGTGAGAAGATTGCTTGAGTCCAGGAGTTTGAGAGCAGCCTTTATAATGTAGCGAGACTTCATCTCTACAAATAATAAAAAAAATTAGCTGGGCATAGAGGTGCATACCTGTAGTCCTAGCTACTTGGGAGGCCGAAGTGGAAGGATTGCCTAATTCCAGAAATTTGAGACTGTGGTGAGCCATGATTGTGCTACTGCACTCCAGCCTGGGCAACAGAGACGCCAACTCAAAAAAAAAAAAAAAAAAGAGAAAAAAACAGATGCCTAACCCTTATTGTAATCCCCACATTGTGCATTGCCATTTTAAAACATTATAGACTTTAAAGGAATACTTAAAACAGTATCGCCTAACATAAAAAATTGATTTTGACATCATTTTGTCTTCAGGAGATAAAAGATGCAGAAAAGCAGAGAACATCACATAACAGACAGGGCTTCCGAATCGAGTAATGCAGACACTAACAGCCATGCGAAGAGCTTCATACATGTCCACACACGTCCCAGACTGCTTGGACTTAAAGTGACATCGGAAAGCTTCTCCAGCATCCTCCTCTTACAAATGAGAAAACGGTAGCCCTGAGGAGTTGAGTGATTTGCAGGGGTCACACATCCAGATACCACAGCAGATGTCTCAGCTCTGATGAGGTCTCTGAAGTCAGTGACAAGAGGAGGGTTGTAATTGCAGATGCCTGGAGAGTAATGGAACTTGGTCTTGTTTATGATTGGAATATTAATCCTTAGTCAATGTATATATATACTTTATAAAATGGCTTAGCATGCTAGTTTTCTATAGTTTTACTTACCAAAAACCAGTAGTAAGAAATTTATCTTGCTTTGTGATTTAGTACGCACACACATGTGCACACACACACACCTATACGCCATTTTATGGACTCCAGGTGACTTTGATGATAGCGTTTTCTTGATTTTACCAGAAAGTGTCAATAGAAGATTTTCACACAGGCCATGTCTATTTAAAAGGGAAACAAAAGTTTCATGAAGCAATATGGTGCTTATTTTTCTGTGATGCATTCTGATATTTTCTGTTTTGTTCTATTTCATTAAAAAATGGCTATTTGGGACTCACACATGGGTTGAGAAGCTTGAAAATACTAGGTGAATAGATATATTTGTATGAAATATTATTATGGTAGGTGAGGGAGCCTTCAAGATCTCACTGCTGGATTTTCCTTGACCTTATCTCTGCAATTTCATCAAATTCATACCACTGAGGTGTGCGTACTAAATCAGTTATTCTAAACTTCCATTGTGGACTCTCTTCACAGTCATACTTATCCCTTAAAGTTGCCAGTGGTCACTCCATGTAGAATTTAAGTATGCATTTGTTCTGATGGCGAAAAGGAGGCAATGGGTATATTGACCAGGCAGTAAAAGGAACTGCTCCAAGTTTTAAAATGTGCTACATGTACCCAGGCATGGTGGCGCACACCTGTACTTCCAGCTACTTGGAAGGTTGAGGTGGAAGGATCGCCTGAGCCCAGTAGGTCGAGGCTGTGGTGGCCATGAGCATGCCACTGCACTCCAGCCTGGGCAGCAGAGTGAGTCTCCAACTCAAAAACAAATGAAAAAATAAAATGTGATAGGTGAAGCTCTTGTACCTGGTGAAAATGCAATAAAGGAAGATTGAGGTGACTGTGGGGTCAGGGCAAGGGTAGGAAAGACAGGAGTGTGGAGGAAGAATAGGCAGTGAGGAGGGGTAGTCTCCCACTGTGATTATGAGCCTGGGCTGGAGATGGAATGGAGGAGCTGACTATCCGAGTTTGGCCTGGCTTCTTTATGCCACAGTCAAATGAGATGAAGCCCAGGTCTGTTCCACAGAGCTGTGTTGCTAACCATGGCACAAGTTTATCCTTCATGGCGACTGGCCAACATTAGGGGAGTTGATGGGGAGAACATCTTGGCTATCCAGGAGAAAGAGTGACTGAATCTATTTTAAGTTGGCTTACAAAGAAATCATAGCTGGCTGGGCCAGGCGCAGTGGCCTGTAATCCCAGTGCTTAGGGAGGCCAAGGTAGAAGGATTGCTTGAGCCCTGGAGTTCAAGACCAGACAGGGCAACACAGTGAGACCGCGTCTCAAAAAAATCAAAATATGGGGGCATGCCTCATCAACAAGGGTACCTGCGTAATGAACATTTGTATACGTAACCCTGAATTGTACCCCACATCTTTAAAATAAAAGATTTTAAAAAATCAAAATATTAGCTGGGTGTGGTGGCATGTGCCTGTAGTCTCCTGAGTCCAGGACGTGAAGCCTGCAGTGAGTTGTGATCATGCCACTGCACTGGGCAACAAAGTGAGACTCCGATTCAAAAAAAAATAATAATAAAGAAAAATAAATTGTAGCTAAGGCTTCCTCATTTAAATAGCTTGATACTCAAAGACAGATTAGAGGCAGGATGGGGGTGAATTGGAAAATAAATCTGCCTAGAAAACTGCCTTCGGTGGGAGTATCTTAACCTTTTGTTGGAATCATGGCCTTCTTTGGTATCTGAAGAAAGCTTCTGGTTGGATTCTCTTTCCAGGAAATAGACAAGCATAGAGAAGCTTGCAGCTAATTTCATGGGGTTGATGGACTTTCAGAAATTCATTCATGGGCCTTTTGAATCCAGGTTTAGAATCCTAACTAAGGGTTTAGCATCCTAACTGATGTAATATGCATAGGATGTGGGAGAATTCAGCTCCCATCTGCTCTTCTACAAGCCAGCTTTCTTCCCTTACACAAGAGAGAGAAATGGAAGGTTTTCTGACCTGAGCAGTCTGGAATGGAGGCTGGAGTAGGTGGAGGTGAGCTGTCAATCTATCAGCATGCAGGTCAGTACTGCCTGGTGTCCCTAGACAGATTTTCTGAGTTCAGTAATAAACTTTAGGGGAAGGGGCCTTGAGAATCAAGTGATACTGTTTTTCAGCAGTTTGCCCAGTTCTTAAAGCAGACCCAGACCTCTCCAGATGGGTGGCGTCATGGAGAGATGTCATGGAGAGATACTTCCATTTACATTACAGGGACTTAATGGGCGTGGGAGGCACCCTCTTAGTAAGATGTTGGATTAAATAGCACTTGCTGCCTGGATGCCCTGTCAGATGCAGTGTAATACTTAACAGAACTCCTTGCCACCTCCGAAAAGAATTTAAACTGTCAGCCCATTAAATGTTCATCTCTAATGTGAAATTTTTAGAAGAAGCCAATTTAGCCTAATTTACCAAGACAACTCTTCGTGTCTGGAAGGGCTGGTGAGGGAAGTCTAAAACACACAGGACACAGATTGGCTTCTGTGGGTCACTGTGGCATTTGTCAAGGAAAAGCAACACCGCCCTCCAACTGACTCCCACTCCTTTTCTGGAATAAAAGCATCACTCATGCTGCCATCCCAATAGATGGAAGAACAGCCTCAAGAAGCAGTTTCTCTGGAGTTTTTTAAATGGTCCAAGCATGGACTGTTCCCTCTACAGAGGGCTGGGATGGGGTGGGGGAGAGACTTGTTATTCTGTGAGCCTGACTAGGTCTGCAGATGGAAAGGCTTGTTCAAGTACAGCGGCATCTTTGTGCTGCAGTTAGTGGTTTTACTTTTTTTTTTTTTTTTTTAGAAAAAATCCCCTTCTGAGGGAAATCTGTGATTACATTTTTTTCTCTGCACAGGTGCTAGAATGCATTGCGCAAATACAAACATCCCACTTCATGAGAAAATTTGGAAGTCATTTTCCTTCCATCTGTCTGAAGTAGACTGTGCTCTAAAACTGGCCATCCACCCTCCCATTCTCCCACGCACCTTCTCGGTGACAAGGAGGAGATGGCATTGTAAGAGAATGAGAAGAAAAAAAAAAAGAAAAGAAAAACCCTGCAAGGCATTTAAAAGGAAGGCTTATTAGTATCATTTGGACAGCTATGAATAACACATGATCGCTTCTGGGCGGTGTATTATTTACAGAAGAGTAGCCTTAATTTTCCATCTGTCCTTTTCCCCATGCCAGTGTCCCTTTGTTATAGACACTCTTCTTCATCGAATTCCCCAATCCTTGCTGAACCTGACCACAGATCTTTGACCACAGATCATTTTGACCACAGATCATTTTTGTATGTCCACAGTGAGTTCTCGTCCACATAGGTAAGTAAGCAGCTTGCCTTCAGGAGAGGGAGGCGGTGCCGGTTTCCAGAGGATGGCGCAGCTGTAAACGCCCCGCACTCCCACAATCAGAGGCCCAGCAGGGCACCTTCCGCACGCAGCTGCAAGGCTCTCCAAGGCACTGCGCCCTATGTGCGGATTCCAAGCTACATTTAACACAATTGCCCATCAGCACTTAGGAAGCAGTTACCACAGAAACCCAGCAGAGACCAATTAGTCACATGATTAAATTAATTAAAATAACCCAGGGCATCTGCCATCTTGCCTCTTTCTGCCATGGAGAGCGCATGACCCAGACGGAACCTCAATTGGTTAGCAATCTTGTGTCTCCTAATCCAAGAATTGTGTTCTTACTGTGAAACGGGGTTCTCCTGATTTGCTTTTCTTTCCTTAAGAAGTCTCTTGGGTTGTTTTGGAGGATATTCCTCTCCTATAAACCAGGCAGTATCACACGTACAAAGCATCAGATTTAATAAACAATGAGATTTGTTATGTTGGAGGATTTGGAACCATTTTCCAGTTGCACAGTGGACCACTGTAAGAGATTTTAAAATGCAGACTTTAACAATACATGCCAGAGAGTGCTCTGTAATATACATTTACACTTGACCTGAGAATTCTGTGGCAAGTTGTAGAAAACAGACTGTGGCCGTCCTTGTTAATGTAATAGGGATGCTATAACAGGGCATGGGCAGCCTGTGTTACGAGATGGTCCTAACTCGAGAATGATGTCTAACGATTCTGCTCACTGGCTTGTCATGTGTAAATGCACACACTGAAATGCACACGCTAAAGCTAACCCAGTAAATCAGTGCTTTGTTCTTGATATGCCGAATGACCTAATAATGGCCTTTCCAAAATCTCCATGTAGTCAAAGATTTTCTGTTATCCCCGTGCTGTACTTCTACACACACACACACATACACACACACACACACACACACACACACAAACACACATCGGTTTACTTGAAGTCTCATAATGCTCACAGAAGCCTGAGTTCTATCACTTCAGACAGTTTCTGGAGACCTGTCTGATCCATCACACCTGAGAGCAAATGACTGCACACAATTAGGAGGTATCAAACCAGGTAATAGTGTGGCTCCCCCATGCACTTTGTGAATTGGCTAGACAACATGGCATGAATTAGTTACATAGTTTGCATTAATTTGTGCCTAACAAAGCAAGTGACACAACCTCATTTATAAGCCTTGACTCTGAGACAGGAACATCATGGTTAGATATGAATCAGAGGTGGCGTGTAAATAGTCGGCTTGGGTGGATCTTTCAGCAGTTGTAGACATGGGGCTACTTTGAATCTTACTTCTTCCTGGGTGAAGCAGAGTTTAGTCAGAACTTGTGGCAGATGTGTCCATCTGGCAATTCTGAACGTCAGATGACTAAGAAAAAAGAGAACTGGGGATAATTTAAAAACATATAATATAATTATATATAGTATAATATATAATTACATATTATATAATAAGCCTCAAAGGAAGTTCATTGATAGCATGTCATCAATAGCAGTAATAATAAGAATATGCATTTGTATCACATTTTGTAACTCACAAGGCATTCACATACCTCTAGACTTCAACTTCATCTCTCCTCTCTGATCCTCATCAATTCTTATAGTTAATGTTCATATATTTTGTGCATACTTGATACATTCATTTTGTTGGTGGTATAAGTGACCATTTTGTGAATAGAATGAACAAAATGTTAATGCAAAACAGAACTAAGGTATAGAAAATATATTTCACATTTTGGAGATTTTTTTTCCTTTTAAAATCAACAGAAAAATGAAAACATAAAAATTTCTTTGCATATGTAATTAATGAACACTTCTGGTAGGAGTGATTTTAATAAGCAAAAACATGTTTTACATATATTACTAAAGCCAAACATGAGCTCTTTTGTAAACTATCGGCTTGCTTTGTACAAGCAGAAATCTGTTTTTTTGCTATCTCTATATCAAAATTTTTTCAAACTATTAAAAATGATGGAAGATGTAGTCATTTGAAACCTGTTAATGGCTGCGCTTTTGAGGATTACAAAATGAACCACAAATCACAGTGTATCTGATGTCTTTTAGTAGTGCATCAGACTTGGTCAAAATAAGGCAAACGTTTGGAAAGTTAGTATCAAGTATTTTAACAGTTGGTCCCTGAGTGCCAAGTAGCGGATTTGAAACAGATTTCACTTTATTTGGTCCCAATTTGTGTAGAGGACACTTGATTATTCATGAATTGAGCTTTCATATCAACAAGGGGTTTTCTGTTGCCATCATCATTCGAAATTCTGGCTGCTAGGAGGAACTTTGAAGGACTGAGATTGGTTGTAAAGGGCAGTTACGGTGTTGCATGTTCCCTTGCAACTTGTAGGTTATCCTTTGTCTTATGTTAATCATCATTTCTACCTCCTTTCTACCAAGGAGGATCAAAAAAGAAGACTGCGCAGTTTACGAGTAATGTCTCCCTTCTTTCTGCCTTCATTCTCCCAGGTTATAGTGACATTCATTGTATAGAAGACGTCCATCCCTCCTTTTCTAGAATGCATTTTTTTTTTGTTTTTGAGTCGGAGTCTCACTCTGTCACCCAGATGGAGTGCAGTGGCACGCTCACAGTCACCACAGCCTTGGCCTGCTCTCTTTTCAATATACAAATCCTTTGGTGCAAATAATCTAAATGATCAGAGATGAAGCATTAAAATGGAATTTATTTTAGCAAAGAAAACAATAGAAATAGGTATAAAATAACATTGCAAAAAGACTGAGAATTACAATTATGCATGGTCCTGTCTGGGGCAAATAGGTCCACAGCGAAGGGATCCTAAATCTCCTGGTCACGCAGCCACATGGCGTGACCTTCCTAAGGCATTTCTTCCACTTCAGCCTTCCAAGTAGCTGGAACTACAGGCATGTGCCACCACGCCCAGCTAATTTTTTATTTATCGTAGAGACGAGGTCTCGCCACGTTGCCCAGGCGGGTCTCGAACCCGTGGGCAGGCAATCCTCTCACCTCTGCCTCTCAAAGTGCCCGACTAGAATGCAAAATTTAAACATTTAGACTTAGGGTGTTGATTTACAAGATTAATCCTGACATGCTTCTGAGACTAACACATTGTGAAAAAAAATTACAAAGTTAAATTTCTACAAAACGTGATTATAAGATGTAGTTACTCCCTGTATTGATTTTTTAGCCTTTTCATTTGTTCTTCCTGGTAAACTTTGATTCTGAGTATTTACTGAAACACTTAAATTGTCAAAGAAATCAACTTCAGATGAAGGAAAATAAAATACTTTGGAAATGAGTTTGTGTTTCTACTGTTTTTATAAAGATCGAGTTCTTTAATAGCAGAGGAGCAGGGCAATTTGTGCAACTGCAAAGTACTTTTACCTTAAGTCCTTGCTAGGATGAGGCAGGGTACAGGTAAATTAATAATAAAATGTAATTAATAAGTAAAACTGCAGAATATCATGGGTAGCATGCTAGTTCTAGCATGCTAATTCATTGCACACTAGGGAGGTCAGAAAAAATGTAAAAGTAAGTCTAGTGATATTAAAAATTGAGTACTTCTTTTTTTTTTTTTTTTTTTTTTGAGTTGGAGTCTCACTCTGTCGCCCAGACTGGAGTGCAGTGGCCGCTCCCGGCCACCGCAGCCTCGACCTGCTGGGCTCCGGCGATCCTTCCGCCTCAACCTTCCAAGGAGCTGGAATTACAGGCATGCACTACCACGCCCAGCTGATTTTTTGATTTATTGTAGAGATGAGGTCTCGCTGCCCAGGCGGGTCTTGAACCCACGGGCTCAGGCAATCCACTCACCTCAGCCTCCCAAAGACGTGGAATTACAGGCTGAGCCACCGAGCCCGGCTAGTCCTTCTTATTTTATTCAACAAATATCTGCTTAGATTAGCAATCCCATCCTTTTTAAATGCTTACACTGCTTTTCTTTTTCATAGCACATAATATTACTGGATGTCATACATTTCTTAGAAATGTTTGTCTATTGTTTGTATTCTTCATTATAATAAAGACCCTATGAAGACAGCTATTTTGTCTGTCTTATTTACTATAATGTTCCCAGTATTTACTACTTCATCTGCCTTATAAAAGTTCTTAGTAAATATTCATTGAATGAGTAAACTAGGTCTGAACTAGATTATGAACTTGAATTACATAAACTAGGACTGACTTTTTGAAATATAAAGCATTGAAAGGTATGTTAAGTTGTTTACCAAATAAGGTTGATTAATTGTTTAAAGAAAAACAAAAACCACTAGCTTATCAACAAATTGATATCTTTTTCTGTACTACCAAGTGTTGGGTGCATTTTTCAAAACTGGGAATTCATACAGAGAATGTGCAGGCTGCAGAAGTAAAGGTTACACTAGCTGATCAGCAGATTTGCTCTCTTTTCTTTTCTTTCTTTTTTTTTTTTTTTTGAGTTGGAGTCTCACTCCGCCGCCCAGACTGGAGTGCAGTGGCCGCTCCTGGCCACCACAGCCTCGATCCGCTGGGCTCCGGTGATCCTTCGCCTCAGCCTTCCAAGTAGCCGGAATTATAGGCGTGCGCTACCATGCCCGGCTAATTTTTGGTTTACTGCAGAGATGAGGTCTCGTCAAGTTGCCTGGGTAGGTCTCGAACCCATGGGCTCAGGCAGTCCACTCACCTCAGCCTCCCAAAGCGCTGGGATTACAGACTGAGCTACCGAGCCTGGCCTGCTCTCTTTTCAATGTATAAAACCTTTGGCACAAATAATCTAAATGGATCAGAGATGAAACAGTAAAATGAAATTTATTTTAACAAAGAAAACAATAGAAATAGGTAGAAAATAACATTGCAAAAAGACTGAGAACTACAATTATGCATAGTCCTGTCTGGGGTAAATGGATCCACAGTGAAGGGTTCCTTAATCTCCTGGTCACGCAGCCACATGGCCTTGTCACTGAATCACTGGGTTACATGAAACCTTTGTAGATTAACTAGTTGACCTTCCTAAGTTTGTCATAGTAGGCATAGTTGTCCTATTCTCAGCCACAGTGTCCTCGTCACATGAAACTTGTGATTTTGTATTGTGTGAGAGAGTAAGGATTTGTATGAAGTTTGGATGACACATAGACATGCTTATTTTCCTTAACACACATGTAGTTTGTACCTTGCAGCAAACATAGACTCTTGACATCTAAAGGAGGAATCTCAGTCCTCAGTCACTCACTGGTTTGCACGATGCATGTCAATTTCTTTTTCCTTTGAAAAGGAACTGTGCTCAATGCATTGCATAAGATTGAGTTATATATGAACTTATGAGGGGGTAGCAGTGGGGGAAGGGGTGGTCTGAGGCCCTGGTATATATCAGATGGAGCCCAGAAAATGGTAGAAAATAACTAACTCAAAATGACCTTTTCAACAGTTGAAACAGTGCTACATGCCTTAGAATAACCTTTCCTTTTTCTCCTCTAGTTTGATCTGGTGGTTTCTATTTTCTTAGCAGCTTCCTGCCTTCACCTTACCAATCTGTTTTTAAAAAGCAGGATTTCAGGAGCATTACCTAATCTTCCCCATCCCAAGTGACATTCAGATGTGCTTCTTGGAGCTCTCTCCTGGGTCTCCTATGTAGACCCTCATGGTCAGGATAGAAGTAGCCCAGAAAGAACTTGAACATTTTCCTAGGGATCTGCCCATAGAACCATACAAAGCCAGGGTGGGAAGTCAACCAAGCATGACCCTGGAAGTCCGCCTGCTCTCTCTCCAGGGTCTCACCTCTGTTCACCCCTTGAGGGGTCCCTTCCTCTCTGGTTCTTCTTCAAGTACTTGGCTCTCCAGGACCATCCTCCCTTTCCCCAAAGCCTGGCTCCTAGAACCTTCCTGACTCCCAACGGTGGGCACATGAGTACCCTTGTCATATATCTGTGGATGCTCTTAGGTCCTCTCATTTTTTTTATTTTTTATTTTTATTTTTATTTTTTTTGAGTTGGAGTCTCACTCTGTCGCCCAGACTGGAGTGCAGTGACCGCTTCCGGCCACCGCAGCCTCGACCTGCTGGGCTCCAGTGATTCTTCCGCCTCAGCCTTCCAAGTAGCCGGAATTACAGGCATGCGCTACCACGCCCGGCTGATTTTTTGATTTATTGTAGAGATGAGGTCTCGCTGCCCAGGTGGGTCTCAAACCGGCGGGCTCAGGCAATCCACTCACCTCAGCTTCCTAAAGGTGCGGGATTACAGGCTGAGCCACTGAGCCTGGCTATTTTTATTTTTATTTTTGAGTTGGAGTCTCACTGTCACCCAGACTGGAGTGCAGTGGCTGCTCCCGGCCACCGCAGCCTTGACCTGCTGGGCTCCGGCGATCCTTCCGCCTCAGCCTTCCAAGTAGCTGGAACTACAGGCACGCGCTACCACGCCTGGCTAATTTTTTGATTTATTGTAGAAATGCGGTCTCACCAAGTTGCCCAGGCAGGTCTTGAACCCGCGGGCTCAGCCTCCCAAAGCGCAGGATTACAGGCTGAGCCACCGAGCCCGGCTTCTCATTTTTTTTTCTTTCGGATTCTCATTTTTAAAGTTCTCACTACATCAGACTCCAGGCTAAATATTTTACGTTATTGCAATACCCTGATGACAAAGATATTATGGTCCCCATTTTACTTGGGAGGCACCTGAGACTCAGAGAACCTGGAGATGAACTTGGCTCTCTTTTCCCCCATGGCTTGTTGTGGCCCCTGTTCTGTTCTGCTCCTCATCTTGTCTCCTGTTGACACAACTCAAATCCCTGGAAAAGTCCAACCACCTTTTCAGAATTTGTTCCTCCCCTCCCCCTCGTAACTCAGAAATGTGTACTAGCTGCTGGGAAGCATCACTGAGACCGCTGTCAAAAATATCCTTGCTTTCAGTTTCATAAACACTTCTGATGCCCTCTCTTCTGGAAAAGTCTGTCTCTTGGGGTATCTGACCCAGCAGGATGAGATGCCCATTAAATCCATGAGGAATCTGATTATATCCAAATCAGGACTGTGCCAGCCCTATCAGCTTCATGACTCTGGGCACCATCACCAGTGATTCTGGGCATCTTGGGAGTGTCCGGGGTAGTAGATAGATGTCTAAGTGGATGCTTTTGGCTGTCTTAAAATATTTTTAGCTACATCTGTACTGGAAGACATACAGAAAGGGAAGCCAGGAGCCTATACTTCCTGGGGTTTCTTTAAGAGGAAAAAAGTCAAGTGAAATATTTCATCATTCTCCGGAGAGAATTTAGACTTAGGAGAGAGAAGGTACTCAGCCAGATGTGTGGACAATTTCTCCACTCAAAGCCCTTTAATGGGAATTATTTTTCCATAGCCTTTCATTTCCTTGGCTATTTTGTGTTTGCATAGATGATTCCACAAACCTCTGAGGAGGCTTTCTCCGTGAAGCTGAGGCAACTCTGGGCCAGGCTGGGCCATTTCTCTGGGAGGAGGTGCTTTTTCTCTCATCGTCTGGGCACAAGCTGCTTATGGGAGCTCTGAATATAATCAAGGGACATGGCTGGTCAGATTCCTTGTCAGGTGAAGCAGCCCTTTGTTTCTGTTTAGTTTTCTGAAACAAGACAAATTATGATATTTTCTGTTAATTTCTTTCCTTAATGAGTTTCATTAAAATCAAAGCTTCTGGAAGACTGAACCTTGACAGCTGTCTAAGGGCTGTTTCATTTACTGGGGGCTGC
The DNA here is from genome assembly GCF_000164805.1 of Carlito syrichta. Lineage (NCBI taxonomy): Eukaryota > Metazoa > Chordata > Mammalia > Primates > Tarsiidae > Carlito > Carlito syrichta. Next base: position 437,832 of record NW_007259914.1, read on the forward strand.
TTAGACGGAATAATTATTACAGCTTGATAGTTTAAAAAGAAGTAAGAACAACAGAGAGAAATAGATCCCTTGAATAGGGTGTCATATGTTTCCATTTCTTCCCGTGTCTGGGATTCTGTGGTGTTCAAAAGACATCACTAAAATCATGAATTCTTTGAACTAAAAGATTACTAAATCATTACACGTTTGCTTCTTTGTAGCTCCCTGGTTCTTAAATATTGAATGTCACTTAACGATGGTATATTAAAAAGAAGCCTTTTAGAAGTTAAAAAGGAATTTTTTTTAAGATTGTCTTTGGACACTGGCAGGTCATTTGGTCCAAGGTGCCATGAGGTCCTGAGGTGATGTGATGGGCAGCAGTATATTTCCAGTCATGTTGATTGGGTAGCGTGGGCAGCACATTCACTTGTCTTCCCTAAATAACTTTTTTTTTTTTTGAGTTGGAGTCTCACTCGGTCACCCAGACTGGAGTGCAGTGGCTGCTCCCGGCCACCGCAGCCTCGACCTGCTGGGCTCCGGCGATCCTTCCGCCTCAGCCTTCCGAGTAGCCGGAATTACAGGCATGCGCTACCACGCCCGGCTGATTTTTTGATTTATTGTAGAGATGAGGTCTCACTGCCCAGGCGGGTCTCGAACCCGTGGGCTCAGGCAATCCACTCACCTCAGCCTCCCAAAGGCGCGGGATTACAGGCTGAGCCACCGAGCCCGGCCCCAAATAACTTTTTTTAGAATAATAGGCTTTATTTTCTTTTTTCTTAAAATATGGATTCCTTTCTAAATTAAATCTAAGTATATTTAATACCATTTTATTTAAATTCTTCATAGAGCTTCTGTTCCTTGATCATCTTAGTTATTAAGTGTTGTATACAGGGAACAAATATGGGTGTTCACCACGATTCAAAATACTATTGTCTCACAGTCGGTGCTTTTTGAATGTCCAGAAAGAGGAGTTTCAACCTTTTTGAAAAGTTCAGGAACAGCCTAGGATTTTGCAGTTGTTTTTGAGGGTTGGAATTGTTCGGCTTCAATTTTTTCTTTGAATTTTAAGTGGTCTCTTCTTTTATCAAAATATTTTATCCACTGTTGGGGACAACTTGATACAAATGAATTTCTTAACTCTTTGCACGGAGAAGCATCCTCTGTGTTCTTGTCTAAACACTTCCAGTACTCATCGTGGGCTCCCCAGCAAGCCTGCCTTTCCTTCAAAGATGGGGCTGCCTTTCCTAAGGGGATCAAGCTGTTGGCCAAAACAGCATTCGACATTCAGTGAGCATTGTTATCTTTTGCTTTCTGGGTGGGGCAGGACTTCCAGTTCTTTCTTTTTTTTTTTTTTAAAGTTGGGATCTCACTCCGTTGCCCAGGCTGGAGTACAGTGGCATGATCACAATGATCACACTTCTCCACAGCCTCGACTTCCTGGGCTCAGGCTATCCTTCCACCTCAGCCTCCTGGGTAGCTGGTACTACCGGTGCATACCACCATGCTGGGCTAATTTATTTTATTTCATTTTTTTTTTTAGAGACAAAGTTTTGCCAGGCTGGTCTCAAGCTCCTGAACTCAAGTAATCCTCTCGCTTCAGCCTCCCAAAGTGAGGAGGATTCCAGGTGTGGGCCACCTTGCCTGGCTCAAAATGACATTTACATGTCAAGTTGGCATAATAAAAGAGATTTTAAATTCATGACCAGAATTCCATGTTTCATGATAGAGACAAGTGTTCTTGTTTAGGGAAAACTTTTACTCTCCCCCTCACCTTCTACAAAGCAGAGTCACAAGGTATGATTGTAACATGTTGAAATGCTGAGATCCCTTAGAAAGGGACTAAACATTTTGAGATGGTTTACTGAGGGCCAAACCTGAAAAATCTCAAAAAGGAAAATAAAATAACATCAGAATGATGTAAAAATTGATCAAACAAAATGTATACGACTGCATATGAAATGACATGATGTCTCAGAATTTTCAGCAAGAAAAAAATCAGAAGGAATGAATAAAATAGATAGGGTAAGATTTTGGTAATCATTGATGCTGAGTGATTTTTGGGGATTCACTGTTATCTCCATTTTTGCATATGTCTTAGAAATGCATAATAAAAACTTGAGTGAGAAAATGGTAAGAGAAGCATGATATGTGAGAAACAGAAAAAACAAATGAGATGCAACTCTCTAATCATTCCGAGAATGCTGATTTTCTCAGCAGATACATTTATCAATTTAGGAGAAATTAAATTGGGGAATGCCCTTCCCTTTTTGGGAAGAATTTCTAGGAGCAGGTCTAAAATTTCACAAAGGAGTCATCCTTAGCAAATTGAGATTAGTGGCTTATGTAGGAGAAAGCAAGATATAAATAGTGAGGAATGAATTACAGAGAAGAATAAGCATTTTCATTGTTCTTATTTCACACGTAACCATTAAAAAAAAAACTGTAATAGACAACAGGGCCTTGTTCGAGAATTCAACAGTATGCACAGAAAAGCAGAGGACACCTTTCCCACAATGGTACTTGGCTTGCAGGGGGGATGGAGCCTCAAAACCACACTCACCATGAATGTGGAGGTTCAGGAAAACACAGGGAGCCCCCACATCTTGAGATGGAGAGTAGACCAGCCCCAGCTGCCAGAGGAGTCAGCTGACCGTGGCAGCCCCTGACAGCATCTCGTGGGACTGCAGAATCTCTCTGAAACACTTCCAGAGGCAGAAACTAGTACTCATTTCTGTGCGGTTCTTCTTAGTGGGTAGTTGGATGGGTAGTTAGACCAGAGAATCTCTAAGTTTCCTTCAAATTCTGAGATTCTATGATTATATAAGACAAAGGAAAATGGAAACATTTGGATGCAAAATAGGTATGTCTGTGTGAATGTGACTCTGCACACCCCAGTGTGTGTGCGCTTCCTTTAAAGGAAGACGTATCCATATTGTGAGCAGTAGGCTGGCTGCCCACCAAGTAGCAGACTGAATGTAATCTGGCCCTTCTATTTCTTAAAGCTTTTAATACTAAGGAGCCTGGTCTCTCTCAAGAACGCCTCATTAAAGTATAAAACACTCTCCCGTAGTTTCAACGCTAGGAAGGCGCCCCCCTTCCATAAAGTCTATCACTATCTTATGGAAATCTCTCCCCTAGGAAGTCACTGGGCCCAGAGCTGCAGCTGTGTTTTAATAAGGGCTGGATAATTTTATGACCAATAACATTTGTCGTTACACATGCTACAAGAAGGTTAATCAAATCTCAGCCTTCAGGGCATAATCTAGGTCCCCACAGGAATTTTCCTCCAGAATTCGGTGTTTGGCTGGGGATGGTTACTTCCCTCCTCGTATATTAGTTGTTGACCGTCTCTCCAGGAGTCTGGATTTCTGCAGCAACTGTTTCTCTCACTGGCACCAGAATATTTCAGTATTAAAACTGTTTGGGGCACAAACCCGAGTAGCATGGCTTCAGAGCTTTCAGGCATTCGGAGTTCTGTGCTTTCAGGCCAATGCTTTCTTTTTCAACTTGAAACTTTTGTGAGACTGGGGTATTCAATCTATCTGTTTCATTTGCCTCTGGGAGCCAAAGTTTAGGGCAACTTGCAGACCTGAGATACCAAATATTTTTCCAGCATTTCTCTGTTGCTTAGGAAACCCATAAACTGGTTCAAACATCTCACTTGGGGAAATATTGAAGTGACATTTAACTCAGAAACAAACTGCCTTTGGTTTGCTAAAGAAAACAGCATCACTGCCTGAAAGGGCAGCCGATCAAAATAAAGAGGGCAGAAGGGAAGGCTGGGGGCTGGGATGGCTGCACACAGATGTTGGGATTGTCCGTGTTTTTTCTTTGGTTTGAATTAAATGGCTAGGCCAGTCTATGGTATTTCAACTCACACAGTGATGAAGGAGTAAACCGTCCTTGTCATCTGAAGGGTCAAGAGACCCCCAGACATCATATTCTCGGGACTCAGTGATATTTAATGAAGCAGAAGAGGAGACATGATAATCAGTGACAAGACTGACTTGTTCAGGGGTTCTAGCAACTCTGCTAGGTCCCGCTGAGCTCCTTTCTGCCCCCATCTGCAGTCGAGTCTTGTGTACACAAGGCTACCCTTGCAGGTCCCTTTGGACCAAGGCCATGTTGCCTATGAGTCTCCCTCATGGTGGAGAGTTCTGTTTCCCCATCTCCTCGTGCCGGATTTTCTGAATCCACTATGAGGCAGGTGTGAAGGGTTGGACCTAGACTGGATGATTAGTGGAAGGAGTATGTGTGTGTGTCTGTGTGTCTCTGTGTGTGTGTGTGTGTGTGTGTGTGTGTCTGAGGGAGAAAGAGAGAGAGAGATCTGAAATGACCCACTTCTTATATGGTCATCTGGGTAGGGGGTATCTTGGGCTGATTTTAGGTGTCCAGGAATCTTGGACTGAGGCTGGAGCCAGGTAGAGGAGGAGTTTTTTTGTTTGTTTGTTTTTTTAGGTCGGAGTCTCATTCTATTGCCCAGGCTGGAGTGCAGTGGCATGCTCACAGCTACTGCAGCCTCGACCTGCTGGGCTTAAGTGATCCTTCTGCCTCAGCCTCCCAAGTAGCTGGGATTACAGGCATGCACCACCATGTCCAGTTAATTTTTTGATTTAAAGATGAAGTCTTGCCAAGTTGCTGAGGCTGGTCTTGAACACCTGGGCTCAGGCAGCCCTCTCACCTTGGCCTACCAAAATGCTGAGATTACAGGCATGAGCCACTGTGCCCTGTTGAGGTGGAAGAGTTCTATAGAGACTCAGTTTCCTAGACTTGGAATGAGTAATGAGAAAACAACAAACAAACAAACCAAAAAACAAGATTCTATTAAATTGTAGAATATGTACCTAATCTCGAGGCATTAGGGCTGAGCTGAGAGGCTGAAAATCCAAATTAGTCTAAAAGCCATTTGAGTATTCATATTCGTTTCTCAGTCTCTCTGGACCTTCCATATCTGGAGCCAGAAACAGTATGGGAAATGTGGAAGGAAATTGGAGCAGGAAGATGCCCTGACCCAGCCTCCACCCCACCCCACCCTCCACTGTGCAGAGACTCATTGGAGCAATGGTCTCCAGTTGCTTCAAGCTTGATGTACTTTCCCCCTTGGGCTTCAGCTCAACTTGTGTCAGCTTATGTGTACAAACAGATTTTAGAAATGTGTCCCTTGCTAAGGGAGCTGACATCTGCCACTCTCAGAAACTAGAAATGACAGACACCCGGAAGGGTGAAAGGCTGTGAACTCATTGGCTGATTTTCCATCAAAAACAGAATCCACTCAGACTCCATGAGCCAAACAGACAGCGTTGTCCCATCCATGTGCTTAGCGAGGATTTCAGGTGATAATGGAAGATGGGCACCCATGCCCTGTGTGTGAACACCACTATCTTCTATAAAACAAAACAAAAACCGTCCTCACCCCTGGGCTCCACTTTCCAGGATGCGATGTGGTGCCTGTCTACCAGATGTGGCAGGCGGGGAACGTTTGTGATGAGATTCTCGATGTTTCAAAATCCTGGGTTCATCCACCTTTTGAGGCTCCTTTTATCTGTGATTGCCCCTTCCCCGTCCCAACACGGAGAAAGAAAACAGGCATCAAGCCTTTTGAAAGGGAAGGGAATGGAGTTAAGTCGAAGAGAGAAGATGTTACTGTGTATTTTAGCGAGACTCTTCAGGAAGGGGGGCTGGAATTGGAATCATAAACAGCGAGAACGGAGGCAGCTTGGGCTTGGCTTCTCTCCACCTCTCCTTCTCTCACGGTACCTCATTTTCTCTGGCTGTCTGCTCCATGTGTTTCTCGCCATCCACTAGGCCAGATTTCTTTGCTTCCCCAGAGATCCTGGTCTCCATCACTTCAGCACGTACAAACCCATCACGGCCTCTGCAGCACCTCTCAACACTGTGGCCATTCGGTTCCCATTGTCATACGCGACAGCCTTTTGGTATATTCGCATTTGCGTTCCTGAGGGAGGACGTCTGATTGAATCAGTCCATCTTTTTTGCAACAGGCGACACCATGGGTCGCTGGACACCTTCTTTAGTGGCTGCTTTGGGCCACATGCCCAACCTTGGTCCGGTCAACTCAGTCTAGGTCATATGGTATAAGATGTAGCTATGTAATCCCTCAGAAGGGACTCAAGTCCACTGCCCAGCATCTATTGAGCACATGAGTCAAGGTCTGTGCTAGGTACCTCAAGAGTGGTCAAAAGTGCTAAGTCTTTCAGGTTTCAGTAGGACTTACTTTCTCATGCATTTCCTATTTATATAGCAAAGAAGGAAGGAAGAAAAATGACCACAACTAGAAGCAGAAAAGAAACGACAAGGAGCGCATTGGAAAGACCGTAGAAATTTGGGGCTTGATAAACCATACCCTGATTTGTGGTCCTGATCCAAATTTAGAACCCATTTTCCTCCTCCTTAGTCTTCCTCCTTGAGTGTGAAACTGAAGGATGGACATATCTTAAAAATGACCAAAGATCCTTGTGAAATCCTACATATGGATCGCAGCTAAAATCCTGACTCCTTCTGACCACTCCAGACTAAGAGGGTGACCCTTTCCCAGTGCCTTGACTAGAAGGCACACACTTAGACAAGCACCTGCCACTTGTTTTGCTTCCTTTTAATGTGTATATGTCTCATCTTAACCAGGCTGAAAATTCCTTCAGAGAAGGGATCAGATCGTATGTGTGTCTTTCCCCTAAGTGATATTCTGTAAGGTAAAGTAAATGAATTTAGAAGACTGGGAAAAGATCCTCCAGGAGGATAATGATTTAATAAATACCATGTATTTAAATGCAATCCATGCCTGAGCCCGCAGGTTCGAGACCCGCATGGGCAACTTGGCGAGCCCTCATCTCTACAATAAATCAAAAAATGAGCCGGGCGTGGTAGCGCGCGCCTGTAGTTCCAGCTACTTGGAAGGCTGAGGTGGAAGGATCGCCGGAGCCCAGCAGGTCGAGGCTGCGGTGGCCGGGAGCGGCCACTGCACTCCAGTCTGGGTGACAGAGGGGGACTCCAACTCAAAAAATAAAAAATAAAAATAAAAATAAATGCAATCCAATTCCAGAATTTGGTTGGTAAACATGCAAGAATTTTTGTGATATAAAATAAAATAATAGTGCTCGAAATGCCCGAGGATGTTGACTTTTAGAAATTCATTTTTTGATTGAATAAGGACACAGTATAGAGAGCAGCTGTTCATGAAAAGGTGAGCTGTGGTGCTGAAGGTGTCTTTGCCCTGGGAGACCTGGCATGAAAGGGAGTTTCCAAAGAGAAAACCAGATAAGGGGCTTCAAATGTAGCCAGAGAATCTCCCCCAGCTCTGCCTTTTCTGGCTCCAGAATGGGTGTGTGGAAGGAGGGGCAGCATGTAAACTCAATTGACTGGTTCCCTTGTGACTTTATTAAAAGGTCCATTTTAAGAACCTGGGACTTTATCCAAGTATGTAATATTTCTTTCCCTTCAATTTATATATACTGCTTAGAAATCTCCATTAAGAATTTCAGACTGAGCATGGTGGCTCACATCTGTGAGCCTTTGGGAGGCCGAGGCAAGAGGTTTGTTTGAGCCCAGGAGTTCAAGACCAGTTCAGGCAACATACTGAGACCTTGCCTCCACAAAAAATATTTTTAAAAAATTAGCTGGGCATGGTGGTGTGTGCCTGTAGTCCCAGCTATTTGAGAGGTTGAAGTGGGAGGATCACATGAGTACAGGTCAAAGCTGCGGTGGGCCATGACCATGCCACTGCACTCCAGCCTGAGAGTGAGAGCCCAACTCAAAAGAAAAAAAGAAAAGAAAAAGTAAAGAAAAGTAAAAAAGAATTTCAGTTGTACCAGTAATAATTATCACACACTATTGTTAATAGAGTTAAATGACAAGAGTCATTTTCAATCATTTACTTTATTATATTTTTGGTATATTTCAACTTCAGTTTAGAAAAATCAACCACAAACATAAAACAAAGAACTAGAAACCTGGACAATGCTTTACTGCTCTTCAGTGGTGGGAAGAACAGTAAAGTTGTCTGAGCAGTCCTTACAAAACACAATCTTTTAAATATGTGTTTTATTGTTTCTAGCCATTCAACAAACTAAAACCATACTGAAAATGAACAACGGACTCAAATGAGCCAAAGGCAGGCCTCAGGCAACTCTAAGCTTCCTGCCCACTACTCCTAACAATTGTGAGAGTATATGATTCTAAATAATGTGGAAATGGAGTCACAAATTTACACACAGACTCAGTGAGGTTGGGAGCAGTGCACACTTCCTGGGCTCAGGTGATCCTTCCACCTCAGTCTCCCAAGTAACTGGGACTATAGGCGTGTCCCATCATGCTCAACTAATTTTTTGTTTTTTTAGTAGAGTCAGGGTCTCGCTATGTTGCCTAGGCTGGGCTTGAATTCTTGGGCTCAAACAGTACTCCTGCCTTGACCTCCCAAAGTGCCAGGATTACAGGCGTGAGCTTTATGAAGGCTGATGTGCCTTTATAACTTCATTGCACCAGATGGAAGGGCTAGGATGGGATGGATGTGTCTTAAGTGGGAAGGAGCTGCCAGCACATAGGGACCTCGTGGGCAGTGCTCTCGGTGCCCCCTGTCCAGGTGTGTTGTACTCAGTCCACTCCATGTCTTGTGAGGAAACCTACAGTATAATTTTTATTCTGAGTCTTTGTTTGGCTCATCTGGCTAAACTTCAATTCTTCACTTGTGAAACAAGAGGACCTTATCCTTCTCAGCAGTCTAAAAAAGAATGAGAGGTGCTTCCGTGCACTGATCCTGATAAAACTGGGTCCGTTGATTTAATAGGATTGTTCAGCTCCCCCACTTTTTTCCTCACGTATATTAGGCTGATAGAAATGAAGATCTGTGATTTGAAGGGAGAAAGGATTTTCTATGCCACTTTCCCTTACCTAAGGGACGGCTATCTTAAAAGAATTATTATAGGCCAGGCTCAGTGGCTCAGCCTGTAGGCCTAGCACTTTGGGAGGCCAAGATGAGTGGATTGCCTGAGCCCACAGGTTCGAGACCTACCTGGGCAACTTGGCGAGCCCTCATCTCTACAATAAATCAAAAAATTATCTGGGCGTAGTAGCGCATGCCTGTAGTTCCATCTACTTGGAAGGCTGAGGTGGAAGGATCGCCGGAGCCCAGTAGGGCGAGGCTGCGATGACTGGGAGCGTGCCACTGCACTCCAGTCTGGGCGACAGATTGAGACTTCAACTCAAAAAAAGAAACAAAAAAAGAATTATTGTAAAACATAATTATTTAGGGGGCAGGTAAAGGAAGAGAGGTCAGATGCAACAGCTTATCCCTGTAGTAATCCCAGCATTCTGGGAGGCCGAGGTGGGAGGATTGCTCAAGCCCAGAAGTTCGAGACCAGCGTGGGCAACAGAACAAGAACTTATCCCTACAAAAATTTTAAAAATTTAGCCAGGCATGCTGGTGCACATCTGTAGTCCCAGCTACTTGGGAGGCTGAGGTGGGAGCATTGCCTGAACCCAGGAGGTTGAGGTTGTGATGAGCCATGATTGTACCATTGCACTCCAACCTGGGCGACAGAGTGAGACCCTGACTCCAAAAAAAAAAAAAGTGGGAAAAGAAGAAAGGTCAGAACAATCTGCCACTTTTGCTCCTTTTATGTCCTAAACATACAGGGAGTTCTGAATCCTGAGCAGTATCAGATTTTGCTTTTAGAAACACTTAGGAAGTGAAAATGATGCCGGTGACTCTCTAAGGACAGTGGTGTTCTGTTGCAGATCAGTAGGCTGAAGACTTCAGGATACGGGGACCAAAATAACAATTCCATCACTATCCTTTACCAAAGCAAATCTGAGAAATTTCACTGAAATTGTTTTTCCATATACATTTCCAACATTCCAAAATATAAAGCATCGGCGGATACAGGCAGAAGTTCCCAGTGGGCTGTGTGTCTGCACCCAGGAAGCCCATTCGTTGGGCTTGAAACCACAGGGGTGAAATGATGACTGTCCGCCTGTGAGTCCCCACCTTCCAGGAGGCCTTTGTTGCAACTCGTATGAAGCACATGCCTTCACTTTTCGTTCCTTGGGCTTTTTTTTTTTGGCTGGTGTCACATCTTATAAGTCACAGTCTAGCTTCTCCTGTCCGTATTTTTACTGCACAGAAGGTTTCCCAATTTGCAAGCGTTTGCAGCACGGCTGGGCCTGGAGATAAAACAGAATGTGTGTGTGGTACAGTATGCATTCAACTGATGCACGAGGCTCCTCCCACCATATGTGCAAAGGAGTGTGCTTTTCACTTGAGGTGCCCCTTCCAAGATTGCCAGGAGCGATGCATAAGTGCGAGAGAAACACCTTGTACGTAACGCAGCCCCAGGCCTCACCCCACCAGGGGAGGAGACTGTCAGTGGCCCCTGCATCGTGGCCCCCCATTTCAGTTCATCTCACAGCGTTTTCCACTCAACCTTGACACAGCCAGGGCGCCGAGCACCTCCCTCAGCCCTGCCCCAGATGCCAGCCATTGTGAAGACAAGTGTGGGATCCCAGTGGCCCTTCCGGTAGGGGAGAGGAGAGGGCGTGATTAGCACTTATGCTAATACGGATAGCAAGGCTGGTTAAACACTCATCAGTTACAGAGGAATGACAGACACATGAGAGAACCCGCTGATCTTTTTTTCTTTTCCCTACACATTTATGTCTTCCTCGCCTGCAAAGGGTAGGTTACCAAGCATTTTTATTGGAAAGTAATATTAGTCTGATCTTTGCAGGTAAATCTGCCAGTGAGACATAATTCATGATAAGAATGATTTCACGGTAACTTTTAAAAAAAAAGCGAGGAGCCGGGCTCGGTGGCTCAGCCTGTAATCCCTCGCCCTGGGAGGCTGAGGTGAGTGGACTGCCTGAGCCCACGGGTTCGAGACCCGCCTGGGCAACTTGGCGAGACCTCATCTCTACAATAAAT
>NW_007259914.1:448828-483441 GCF_000164805.1 Carlito syrichta
ATTTGAGTTAGAGTCTTACTCTGTTGCCCAGACTGGAGTGCAGTGACTGCTCCCGGCCACCGCAGCCTCAACCTGCTGAGCTTCCGCCTCAGCCTTCCAAATAGTTGGAACTACAGGCGTGTGCTACCACACTAATTTTTTGATTTATTGTAGAGATGAGGTCTCGCCAAGTTGCCTAGGTGGGTCTCGAACCCGCAGGCTCAGGCAATTCACTCACCTCAGCCTCCCAAAGGCGCGAGATTACAGGCTGAGCCACCGAGTCCAGCTTGAATCTATCTTTAATCTTACTGTATTCTTTGGCCTACATAAATCAATCCAGGGAATTTTTACTTTGATATTTGCTGCCTAAAATTTGAATCACCATCTTTGGCTTTGCTGAAAAGTTTGTGTTTGAAGCATGCAGTATTTCTGACCAAAAGATGTCAGTAGGACACACAGCTCAGAATCTTTTGTTGAGTTATACTACTGAAGTTCTATGTTGGTTACAGCCACTCTCACATTCAACCAAGTATTAGCCCTGCTTTACAGACAGCAAAACTGGGGGCAACACTCCCTCCACCTGTCCTGTAACTCCTTCAGCTACTGCTCTGGGAGGTGGGGCTCCTCCACCCCCAGACCCTGCAACAGGGTATGTCTTACAGAAAGGAAAGGTTAGTCCCTATTTCTTGAAGATCCACGTTAAGTGTAATAACAGTGCTATTATAATCAATCCATTGTAAAGGAAATATCTCAGCTTTCTTTCTTTCTTTCTTTGAGTTACTTGCAGGTTTCCTCCCCCAACACATTAACAAATAACCTTTGGACCAGTAGAAAATGGCAATTTTGTGCTTGTGTTTTTCACGAATGTGAAGTGATTTGCTGCTCTTGACTGTATCCATTAGAACCCAGAAAACTTGGATGGGTAGGCTATTTTCGTGCCACCACCCCTCTCCTGCCCAGTAGATCTGGGGAATTCCTTACCTGATGAGGATATACTTAGAATGGCAGGGCTCTTGGGTTTCAGCATTGTCCTCTGCCACTGGGGGTTCTGGGGGAAGATGACGTATGTCACAGAGGAACGATATAGGAGAAAGATGGCAGAGACTTCCCTGTCCACTTGGAAGTCTGGGTGGGCAGAGAGACAGCTGTGCCAGTGATGACTCAGTGAGAGGTGAAGGTGATGTGTTCTGGAAAGGTCAAGAACAGAAAATGGTAGAGATGACATTGAGTTGCCCAGGAAATCCAAGGGACCATTCATGGTGTCCCTGCTGGAATCTCCATTACTAACAGGCAGGGGCCATAGGAGAAACGTCCTACATTTGATCAAATTCATTGTAGAGGAGCAAAGACTTCTCCCAGCCTCAGAGAGCATCCTTGGCCAAGGAGAAGGCCTGTCAGAGCCTCCTCTTAAAGCCCATGTTAGGATGACATATCACCACTTTGCAGTAGTGGCGACAGTCGCGCTGGGGCTCAATTCTTGTTCATTTGGTAATTGGTTATTTCAAAACAAACTGTGACTAAGAAACATGATTACACACCTGTCAGCCATATGACGGGAAACAGAGTTGCCTGTGAGCAGAGGAATGGGCCTCATTTCTACCAGGGTCTCCGTGGAGTCTTCTCCATCAAAGATGTCATTTTTCATTTTTACCTTGAAACAAGACAGACATTATAGCTACTGCCTTGTCTGTGTCATTGATAAGAATTGCTGCCATAGATGCTAATCTAAACGAATACAGTTTCATTTTGATTATATCTTTGTAGGCATTACATCCTAGAGCGTGGGAAGGCAGGAGGTAAAATAGGAGGTAATATAAAGAAACGAATGAGCATCAGCATTCTGTGGTAGCTGGAATGAGGCAAGGGGTGGGGAGAAATAGAAATTAAGATGTTTTGTACAAGGCTGACATTTTACTTTAAGGTGAGATAAATCAGTAAAATGAAAGAAAGCTCCAGTTATTCGGGAGGCTGAGGTGGGAGGATCTCCTGAGCCCAGGAGGTCGAGGTTGCAGTGAGCCGTGATCATGCCACTACATTGGGCAACAAAATGAGACCGCCAGCAAAAAGAAAGAAATAAAGAAAGGAAGGAAGAGCTTTATCAAGTTGCACAGCTGATGGAGGGAGGGGTACTCTCATGTATGCAGAAATTACTAGGTGATGAAGAATCACATCTAAGGATTATAAATAAGAGATGATGTGTCAGAAAGCTGGGATGAACACATTTAAAAAAAAAAAACCTCAAAGACAGCAATTTTGAACTGAGTTCTACAGTAAACAAGGACCTAATAAATGCTGCAACATTTAGTTAAAAAGACAAACCCTTAGCCTTTCGAATAAGAAAATACCTGCTAATTTTAGCACACTTTCTGAAAATGGTGAGCCAAATGTCAGATTATTCAGAAATTCTCCCTTGTGTTTCTTTTCTTTGCTCCTCTCTGTCTTGGTGAGGCTACTCAGTTTGGAACGAGTGTGTGGATTACAAAGGATGGGTGTCCAACATTTATATGGAGTGAAGCTGGTAGCTGAAAAATAAAGAATAAAAAGAGCTGGGCATGGTGGCTCACGTCTGTAATCTCAGCATTTTGAAAGGCAGAGGTGAGAGGGCTGCCTGAGAGCCCAGGGGTTCAAGATCCGCTTAGGCAACTTGTCAAGATCTCATCTCTACAATAAATCAAAAATTAGCTAGGTGCTGTGGTGTGCACCTATAGTTCCAGCTAGCTGGGAAACTGAGGCAGAAGGATCTCCTGACTTGGGAGGACGAGGCTATGGTGGCCATAATTGTGACATGCACTCCAGCCTGGGTGACAGATTGAGACTTCAACTCAAACAAGAAAAAAAATAATAATTAAAAAAAGATGTTGTGAATGGTAATCAAAGTAAGTAACACTCAAGTCTTGGTTAAATTCTTCAGCAGAGGTGAAGGCCGTGGAATTCATCATACAACAGTACCCATGAGTCTTGGGCTGCTCAAGTGGGAGCCATTTACTGAGCGTGGAATGTTTGTTGACAGGGATGCTGCTCAGAACATCTCCAAGGAGTGAAGAGATACAAAGAAAACACCACCCCCCTTCCTTGCAGGGAGCAAAATGAGTAGTCAGTCGGTGGGAGAGACACAGAAGTGGTCATTATGTGCCGATTGTGTCCAGATTGCGTAGAGGGTTAGGCTCCTGACAAGCGGGTGTGTTTATCCAGTTCTGAAATTCCTCAAAAATCTTTGCCAGTGCCTTTGGATTGGCATTTGCCGTTGGCTGCTGGGCATGCCCTTATCATTGCACGCAACTTAGTTTTAATCAAGACTTCAAGAGTGAGTACCCGTTGCCTTCCTGCCAGCTGAGTTTTTCACTCCAGAAAAGAAAGCAGATTTGGGGAATTTAAATAACTGTCATATATTGAGGACTTAGTCTGCGCCAGGCATTGTGTGGGGCGCTGTGCCAGGCATTGTGTGACGGATTGTCTCATTTCATCCGTTCAACAAATTTCTGAGCTGGATGTTCTGTCCCAATTTATTGATGTTAGGTTCCCTCCCACGATCAGTGGTGGCACCAGGCATCAAACTCAAGTTTGAATGGCATCAAGTGACTCCCCTCACCACTTTCTTTGCTGATGTTCCCAACTAAGCGGCACATGGGGGCTCAGCCCTTAAGAATTTACTCTTGCTTTCTTCTTTTTTCTTTATTATTTTCTTATAATTCTTATCTGCTTATAATACTATTTCCCACTTCTTATTTTTTGTAGTTTACTTTTATTTACCTTGAAAAAATAATTATAATTATGTTTATTAAAATTGTGATTATTTAACAATCTAAGATTCCCATTAGGGTATAAATATATGACATCTGACATTACAAATTGTGTTTGGATAGACCTTTCCAGGGACCCCTTGCTTTATTGTTTTTACTGAACTTAGAAAATTGAATCGGGGCAACCCCTTCAGGTCCCCTTCCACTGTGGGAGCTTTTTCTGTCTTCTCAATAAATCCTGCTTTCTAAAAAAGAAAAAAAGAAAAAGAAAATGGAATCAGGTTAGACATGTGGGCTGAATACTGTTCATTTTAGGTACTTAGTTATTCCATTGCTTACTACGGCTGGGCTGGTGCTCAATAAATGAGGAACAAATGAATGAGTGACTAAATGGAGACCTAAGGAAAGCATTATGTAAGTGGCCATTGTCTCCTTTCTGTGGGGTCACAGTGCTGTGTATAGTGCTATGGTATAAATACAGAGTAGTGTGTCCTCTGGCTTATGGAATCGGGCAATACATTTTTATCATTAGAAGACAAAGGTCTGTCATCCCTTAAAACAAAGAAATGAATGAAATCTCTCCTTTTTTTTTTTTTGAGTTGGGGTCTCACTCTGCCTCCTAGACTAGAGTACAGTGGCAACCATCATGGCTTAATGCAGCCTCAACCTCCTGGGCTCAGTCTATCCTTCCACCTCAGCCTCTCAAGTAGCTGGGACTACAGACATGCACCGCTACACCTGGCTAATTTTTTGATGTTTTATAGGGATGAGGTCTTGTTATGTTATGTTACGTTGCCCAGGCTGTCTCAGACTCCTGGGCTCAGACAGTTCTCCCGCCTTGGCCTCCCAAACTACTGGGGTTATAAGAGCGAACCACCGCACCTGGCCTGAAATGTCTTTACTTCTTACACTAGGATACTTGATTGCCTATAAACACTACCTGCTTTTATTAAAAAGAGAAGGCTAATATTATTAATAATGTTATCTTATTCCTTTTTTGCTATTTTCTTTATCAAACCGTAGCAGTTTTCTGTTCTATGGTTAGACAAGGACCACAGGAAGAGGCCTACGAATCTAGAATCCTGTGTCCTTGAAAACATGCGCTAATTTTCTAGGTACCTGAGAAAACATTTGAGTCCCCACTCTCACCTTGACTTCTTAACGATTCCATCGTCTTTCATTTGTGGATTGTCAAATGAAGCTGGGATGAAAGAGATTTCAAAATGAGCGGGTACCCTACTGAGAAGTCTGTCCGCTTCAGTGGTGCCACCTTCCCCACCTGTCTGCGGCATTTCTCTCATTGACACACAGGCTCCTCTGGTATCGCTCCCATTACCCTCTGTGGCCTCCATTCTCCCTGTCCTCCCATCCTTGCCTCATCTCTGTCCCATACCCCAAGGGCAGAATACATGGAGAGGCCATTCCCTCCTCCTGGTGGGCTTAGGGCACAGGTCTACACGGACTGTGGCTGTGTTCTCCAGTCTATGGCATTGGCCCTCGATGAGATGCTGGCTCCCCAAATCATTCCTCCACTTGAGCCACATTGGATGTCAGTGCTTCACTGTGAAGGGGAGAGACCAGAGGGTAAGAGTCCCCTCTGCACCACCAGGACCTGCAGGGGCGTTTGAGCCTTCTGGTAATCTCTGCAGTCTCCGTTGCTCAGCACCATCATGCCTCCCCTGCTGACTATGCTGGTGTGGGAGAGCCATGTGGCGAGTGAACCCGAACCTGGTGTCGTGACACTTGCATCCAGAGCCCAGTTTTGCCTTGATCAGCTCTTTGGCCTTGAGAGACCCAAGAGATTAAAAAAAAAAACTCTAAGAGAACTATTACTATATGAATTCCTACCCCACGTTCACTGTATTTGTTTGCAGTGTTTGTACTTAGAACTTTGTTAAGTTTAATTTTTGTTTGTCTCATAAAATAATCCCCCCCCCGTAGGTTCTGCGTTGTTTAACCTTCTGCCTGCTTGCTAAACCTAGCTTATCTGACATCCTACCCTGCCTATTTAGCAGCTCCCCGTCAATCACAGGTAGCTGAGCAGACCAGACCAATCCCAAGTGCCCCCGTACCCATTAGGAGAAATTACCCTATCCTGTAAAAACAAGTTTAAAGTTCTTTCCCCTCCCTCTGTAATGATGTATAAAAACTGCTTGCCATGCTGGATCGGGACTCTTGTCCCTGAAGCTGCTGCTTCGGGCGTGAGCCCAGACTCGAGCATGAATAAAGACCCTCGTGTGTTTGCATCGGAGCTGGCTCTTTGTGGTCTCTTTCTCTCTCTCTGAGTAGAGTCTCAGGTTTAACAGCCTTGGACAAGTTGCTTCACTTTTCCTCACTCCAGTGTCCTTACTGGTAAAATGGAGGTGGTGCAGTCATAGAGACTTCCAGAAGGGTTGGGAAGTTTTTATGCGTCCAAGTCTGCAAAATGTTCAGCACAGAATCTGGCACGGAACAACCATTAAATTTTATTATTATTATCAAAGTGACTTCTCTGCTGAATTTTCTCCGCTTGTTCCTGGTGACAGCTCCTTGAAGCAGTCACTGAGCTGGAAGGTTCTGGAAGTGGGGATCCCTCCCTGGTGGGGTCCAGTCAACAGTCTTGGAGTTTCCTTTCAGCGGGGCTCCCAGTCATCTCTGGGATGCCTTCTAGAGCAGCCAGGGCAGTTGAGATACCAGAGTCCAGAGGAGCTGGGATAGTTTAGAAATTTTAGTAACTAGAGAGACTAAGTGATAGAGTACTTGGAGCAGACAGAAGGGACCGGGCTGCTCAGTGTGCAGAGCTGACCCACATGTGATTGTCCTCAGTTTATAGCTGAAAGAGATGTGGAAACCCAGGTCACTTTTTATCTTTCTTCACCCGGGCTTTTGTCTCAAAATAGACCTTCTGAGCCGGGCTCGGTGGCTCAGCCTGTAATCCCGCGCCTTTGGCTGAGGTGAGTGGATTGCCTGAGCCCGCGGGTTCGAGACCCGCCTGGGCAGCGAGACCTCATCTCTACAATAAATCAAAAAATCAGCCAGGCGTGGTAGCGCATGCCTGTAATTCCGGCTACTTGGAAGGCTGAGGTGGAAGGATTGCCGGAGCCCAGCAGGTCGAGGCTGCGGTGGCCGGGAGCGGCCACTGCACTCCAGTCTGGGCGACAGAGTGAGACTCCAACTCAAAAAAAAAAAAAAAAATAGACCTTCTGGATGTGCAATAATAACAACAATAAATAAGAGTGCTACCAATAGAGAGGGTGACATAGGGATGCTAAAGAATTAGTTAAATTTTTCAGAGAATTAACTCAGGGTTTCCTCCAGAAATGGATCTTATCCTCATATTCAGCTATTGGCTTCAGTGGGTCTGTCTCTCCACCTTGGTCAAATTCTGCTTAAATGATTGTTCCTACTACACATACACAATCCCACTTTTTATGACCTCTACTCATCATCATCCGTGGAAGGACTGGGATTTAAGATTAAGATTCCGGAGAGTGTCATTGGAGAGAGGCCGTTGTCTATGAAACCCTTGTGCCACCATCTTTGCACCTGGCTCCTCGTGGAGACTGCTTGGCACTGGGTTTGGAAACAGTCATTTAGAGTTTCTTCCCCTCTTTAAGCCTGATGGCACCTCTGTTAACAGACTGAGTGGCACAATTCGTAATGGAAGCTGTCAGGACGGCTGCCCTGTTCAGAATCACATTTGGACTTCACACTGCCAGAGACCCCAGAGGGCAAAGCTGAGAGATGAGTCACCCTATCTTTCCCTTTTGGCTGCTTCGGCGGGCATCGATCGCAGCATCACTCTGTGTTGGTCAGGACCTTGGTGTGGATACTGCACAGTAAAAGTCAGGATGTTATCTCAGCCCTGGGCTTTCTTTTTCGTGTTCGAGTTGGTTTTAGATCTTTACAAACACTGTGAGTGAGTATAATACTCACTTAAGTCTCTTCCTAATGAACTCTTATCCTTAAGACGCATAGTATTTTGGTCACCATTTGAGGTGCTGACTGTGACACTGTCCCAGGGAAAAGCAGTGACCCTCCTGTGGCCATCCAGAATGAGACCAGAGAGACAGGACCAAGACCATACTCATGGGGCACAGCAGACTCTAGTCAGACCAAGCACACAGGTTAAAGGGCCTGAGGCAGAGCCAGCATTGGGATGAGGGTTGGGAACTGGGAGTGGTATGAAGTGGACTCAAAGCCAGGGCTGTAGGGGTTGGGTGCAGTGGTTCATGCCTATAATCCCAGCACTTTTGGACGCCGAGGCGAGAGGATTGCTTGAGACCAGGAGTTCGAGACCAGCCTGGGCAACATGGTGAGACCTTGTCTCTACAATTAAAGAAAAAATTAGTCAGGCATGGTGGCACATACCTGTAGTTCCAGTTACTTGGAAGGCTGAAGTGGAAGGATCACCTGATACCAGCAGGTCGAGGCTGAGGTAGCTATGAACGTGCCACTGCACTCTGGCTGGGTGACAGAATGAAACTCTGACTCAAAAACAAAAGAAGCCTGAGCTGTAGAGGGTGATGACTGAGCACAGCACTGGAGCGTCTGCAGGCCCGCTTTGCTGGTGGTTGGGCAGCTGGGGGGATGGGGCGTACTGAGGCTTTAGCATATCAACGGTCCAGAGAAGATGTGGCAACCCTGTCCTATCCAGACCCTGATGATAGCTTTTCTGTGGTTGCTGGTGGGAGAAAAGAAAGCTCAGTTGGTCTGAGCACCAAGCCCTTATTGCAAATAACAATTGGGACGTCATGTCTTTGACAAGTATTGCTGTTAGTTCAGAATTTATAGTCCTTGACCTCAGAATTAGTAACTAATCCCAGGGCCCCATTTGTTTCAATTTGTGACTCACACGCGCCATGACTCCCCTCACCAGAGTGTGTCCTGTGAGGTATTTCTCTCAGAAGCAGTGAGAGAGTTGCAGTGATTCATCCATGTTCTTTCCGGTGTCTGCCGTCCTTTGTCCAGACCTGAACACATGCGACATGACAGGTCGTGATGAAGGCTGTGCTCTGTGCCTACGACGCAGAACAGGCTAAACCCCCAGACCGTGACCTGAGCCTCTGGCGTGGTGCTCCCACCAGCTGGGCTCACGGGTCACCGCCCTGCCCAGGGCTGCGTTGTTACCTCCCTGTCTCAGTTATTCCTAGGAGCAGAGGGTGTTATGGACTGAGCGGAGGCTGGCCAGCTGGCCTGGGGTGCTCCACCTGCCTCCCCGGCACAGTCGCCATAGTCCAGGAGGGTTTCTCAGTGAGGCAAGTCCAGGGACTCAATTTCACAAATTTGTCCAGGGGTATCCCCTTCCTGGATGAACTGACATGTTAACCAAAGTCACAATCTGCATTTATATATCAGAATATAGTGCCAGAAATAAAGGAGATAAGATCTGCACAGCATCATCTACCAGATGAATTTTTAAAAATCAGAGTATTGATGATGCCTTTGGAAATTCACAAAGGAAATGGCTAAAGGGTCTGGATAGTCAAGTGAGTTCTTTTTTGGTGTTGAGGGACCTAGGAGTCATAATTGAGAATCTGAAGTTTATTTAATAACAATCAATTAAAGAAGTTGCTTGAAGGATTAATTTCAAACATTCTGAAGTACCATGTCCCTTGGGTTGTACCTGAGACCGAATGGACACAGTCTGCTCCTTCCTCTTTTGTCTTGGGCTGTTTGCAGACCCTTCCACCATTTCTTCTGTTATATTTGTCATTAGACACCCTCTTCTCCTAATTTCCTTGGTATATCCAATCTTGGAATGCTATAGCCAAATAATGATAAAAACTTCCTCTAATGATGTATTTTTAAATGTTAATGACACCAGTATTTTCCAGTCATTGCATACTGATTCACCTTTGTCACTAGCATAGGAGTTGGAAGTCATCAGGGTACAGGGTAGAGATCCTGGAGCCAGACTGTCTGGGTTTAAATCCTGGTTCCACTACTTGTTAGCTGTGTGATTTTGTGTAAACTACATAACCTCTCTGTGCCCCGGTTTCCTCATCTATAAAATGGAGGTAATAATGGTACCGCCCTGTACATCTTTTTCATTTGTATGTGTACGAGTTTGTGTATTACATGGGTTGATGCATATAAGGCACTCACAACAGTCTGGTGCATACCTAAGAGCTGGAGCCCTGCTAGCTGCTGCTATTAATCCCTGATTCTATCCAGAGCAGTCTCTTAATCTGGTTAGCGTGTGTTTCCCAATCCCATTTGAGGCCAGATCATTTCTGTGGGAGATATCCCGTAGCTCGTGAATCTCCTCTGTAACATCTGGATCCTGTTCTGGCCTTACAGATGAGACCCCTTCCAGCCCTTGCCTGCTTCACATTTCCTCTGATTTCCCAGGTCCATCATGAGATCTGTATATGACAATATGAGCCCAGCCCCTTCTGCCTGGTGGTTTCAGAGAACAGGAATAAAAGGACGACCCGAAATACCTCGATTAGGTCAATTATTTAAGCTTGTTAGGGTTGCCAGCCAGTGGCAAAGCGGAATCATTTGTGTTTCCCTGCCTTTTGTTTTCCCTTGCTGAGTCCCTGGGTAATAGATGCAAATGAATAGTGAAAAAGCCAAAGGACAGGCAGTGGGCAGAGGAGGAAGGTGGGGGAAGGGCGGCGATCAAGGAGCCTAATAACCCAGTGTGGATTAAGGGTCCCGGAATAATCAGGAGCTGCCCAGGGCATGATGGCTTCTCGAGGCATTCTTGAGGAATAAAAAAGCAGAGGGCTGCAAGCCTCTAGCTGCCAGGCCTCACCTGTGGACACTTAGAAAGAACCATTCTTAGTAAAGACATGTGGGTGACCTGACAAAGACAAATGCCAAAGGGCCACCTGTCCCATAAAGGAAACAGATTCAAAATAAGAAGTAAAAATGTGGATTTTCAGAATCCCTCAGCCACTGCTCTGATGATTCCAGACACAATTGTAATGGGCTGGGATGAGCACGATATATCTGAGTTCACGTGGAGACTGTATTTCAGGCTGATGTGGAATCTGTTGCCATTAACTGTCATGCAATCCATGAGGGCCCCCGAGGAAGGGCGGCCATTAATCAGCCATTGATCAGCCCCAGAGCCTCACACGTGCGCAGCTCTGAGGGGCTCTGACCTGACATCATTTAAAGAGATGCTCATGGAAGCCATAAACACTATTCAATTCCCATTATCATCGTGTTGCATATTTGTTACCGTTATTCTTTGAAGACTCCAAATTGGATATTAAAAATTTATGATATATATAAAGGTTTGCGCAGAGTGAAAAAAATAGCTGCAGCAAATAAGTCCATCCCATCCATCAGAGGTGTGTGGGTTGTCAGAGGAGCCTGGAAAGGCGTGGAGGAAGCCTGTCCACTTGCCAGTTATGGAGGATGGAGAATCAGGAGGACCTTTGCTGGGGAAACAGCCTCTCTTCCAGCCTACACGCTAAATGGGGGTTTGTTAAAAGAGCAAAGTAAGGCAGCGCCACTGCAGAACTCCCCACGGATAAGCGTGGACGAGTAGATGAGACGGAGGGTGGAGGATCCAGATGAGCAGGAGCGAGCACTGAGCAGATAATCTGGGTCCAGAGACGGGTGCTTCTCCAGGGCAGGGAGCCTGATGCCAGGTAGGAGTCCTCTGTCCAGGAGAAAGGTCCCTACCCAAGCTTTGTGTACACAGTATCCTGTCCCAGAGCCATGCGCCTCTCTGCAGAACAGTGACTTGAACATTTGCATAGAAACAACTCCTGATTAAGGGGCATCCATTTGTACAGGCAGGTATTTCAGAGTAGAGAAAAACAGAACACCCCAGGCTTCAGCTTAAAGAGGAATGAAGGGTTAATGAATCCATTCGACAACATGCACAGGGTTGCTTGTTACATGGGGGGAACCCCCAAAACCCATAATTTTATAAAACATTGTGTATTTATCCTTGCATGTTTAAACTTAAGTCACCTCCGAAGTACTCTCTGTTTGCTGCAACACACCTATCAAGACACTTTTTCCATGACTCAGAACGTGGAAATCGCCCATGTTGATGCCTTTGAGTGCTGCTGCTGTTTTTTGTTTCACCTCTTCCACATCAGCAAAATGTTTCCCTTTTAGGACATCCCCCCCCCAAAAAAAATGTCTCTCGGGGCAAGATTGGATGAATAGGGAGGGTGGGGCATGGGGGTCAGGCTGTTTTTGGTCAAAAACTACTGAACACTCAGCACCATATGGGCAGGTGCACTTGGAAATCATCCATCATGAAATAGACAAATGTGTTGAAAGAATCTCCAAAAACTCCCACAGCCTCTCACAACAACACTAGCTGGTGCACTGATACCGATGGGTTCCTAGAACACTTACCTAGCAGGGGCTGACCTTTTAGGTTAAGTTCACAAAGACATTCACAGCACACTGAAAGGCAGTGTGTGATAGCTGCTGCTTATTCCTCTTTGAGCTTCCTCAAGAGAATGTGTGGATACATTTGAGAAAGGAAGGCTAGACCACAAGTGGGACATCAGAAAATGAAACTCCAGGAGCTTTCAGAAGTGGTATCCCCATGCTTTTACCTTGAATTTTGGAAAGAAATTCTATGACTTCTGGTACAAAGCATTATATAAAATATAAAATTAGCCGGGCTCGGTGGCTCAGCCTGTAATCCCGCGCCTTTGGGAGGCTGAGGTGAGTGGATTGCCTGAGCCCGTGGGTTCGAGACCCGCCTGGGCAGCGAGACCTCATCTCTACAATAAATCAAAAAAAAAAAAATCAGCCGGGCGTGGTAGCACACGCCTGTAATTCCGGCTACTTGGAAGGCTGAGGCGGAAGGATCGCCGGAGCCTAGCAGGTCTAGGTTGCGGTGGCCTGGAGTGGTCATTGCATTCCAGTCTGGGTGACTAAGTGAGACTCCAACTCAAAACAACAACAACAACAACAACAAAAAATATATATATTTTACATATATATATTTTACATATATATATTTTACATATATATATTTTACATATATATATATATATATATATATATATATAAAATTAGGCTTGACTTGGTGTCTCAGCCTGTAATCCCAGCAATTTGGGAGGCCAAGGCGAGTGGATTGCCTGAGCCCGCGGGTTTGAGACCCACCTGGGCAACTTGGCGAGACCTCATCTCTACAATAAATCAGAAGAATTAGCTGGGCGTGGTAGCGCGCACCTGTAGTTCCACCTACTTGGAAGGCTGAGGCAGAAAGATCGCTGGAGCCCAGCAGGTGGAGGCTGCGGTGCCCGGGAGTGTGCCACTGAACTCCAGTCTAGGCGACAGACTCCAACTCAAAAATAAAAAAATAAATAATAAATAAATAAAATTAATGTTTTTTCTTTTCCTCTTCAATATCTTC
Source organism: Carlito syrichta (assembly GCF_000164805.1). NCBI lineage: Eukaryota > Metazoa > Chordata > Mammalia > Primates > Tarsiidae > Carlito > Carlito syrichta. Next base: position 461,876 of record NW_007259914.1, read on the forward strand.
ATCTATAAACTTATTCCCAATTAGCCTGGGCAGCTTAGTGAGACCTTGTCTCTACCAAACACAAACAAACAAATAAATAATTACCCAGGCATGGTGGCACACACCTGTAGTCCCAGCTACTCAGGAGGCTGAGGTGGGAGGATTACCTAAGCCCAGGAGGTTGAGGCTGTGGTGAGCTGTGATTGTGTCACTATACTACAGCCTGGGCAAAAGAGTTAGACCCCGACCCAAAAAAAAAAAAAAAAAGTAATAAAAAAAAGTATTCCCATGACTTGAAGTTGCACTATTTTTGACGTTCCCAAGTCTGGTAACAGCATCACATGTATGAGCTGACATGTGCTACATCTGCTGCAGAATTGGAAGGCTGAGTCTGGAAGCTCTGGCAGTGCTCTCCCCGCCCCGATTCCAGGCGGAACCTTTTCTTGTTTTTTTTTTTTTTTTTTTTTTTTTTTGAGTTGGAGTCTCACTCTGTCGCCCAGACTGGAGTGCAGTGGCCGCTCCCGGCCACCGCAGCCTCGACCTGCTGGGCTCCGGCGATCCTTCCGCCTCAGCCTTCTGAGTAGCCGGAATTACAGGCGCGCGCTACCACGCCCGGCTGATTTTTTGATTTATTGTAGAGATGAGGTCTCGCTGCCCAGGCGGGTCTCGAACCCGCGGGCTCAGGCAATCCACTCACCTCAGCCTCCCAAAGGCGCGGGATTACAGGCTGAGCCACCGAGCCCGGCTCCTTTTCTTGTTTTCAAAAGAAATCCTGAAATCCCAGTGACACAGAGATGTAAACTCCCATTCAACATAGGGGAGTATTAAGTCTGAAGCCTAATTATCTTTCCATTTAAATGGCAACAATGTTAGTCTTTTCATTGAGTCAGAAACATCACCCTTCTCTGGGATAGACAAGTGGAGCTGTTTCTAGAATGTTCGACCTGTTCTAAAGGAGTTCTCTCTAGAGTTTCTCTCTAGAGGAGAAAGAATGCTGATCTTGCTTAAATACGCACATGGCACCAAGACTTCAGCTCACAGGGAGACGTGAATACTTTGAAGAAGAACTAAAGTTTGCTATATTTAGGAATCAAAAGAAATGAATTAGTGATGATTCGCAGGAAAAGAAAGGTGAATACACAGCTGGTTTAAACCAGAGGTTTCTAAAGTCGAGGAGCAATTAGTCTAAATTTCTCACATAATCGAATATTTACCTAAATGCCAGCACAACATGAAAATGGATGCATGACTGTCGGCAAAAGGGGAAAATCTCCCTGCAGTTTCATTGAAGCGTTTTTATTTTTGTTTGTGTTATGGCAAAAAGTGAAGATTCTCAGAATAATAAGACAAAAATGCACCTTTGGTCTGACAATCACAGTTGTAGTAAAATGCAAAAAACCTGTCTCCTATTTGTTTTTCCCTGGAGTTGGCATAAATGTCTGGCACATTATTCAGAACGAAGCTGTTGAGAGGACACGCGGAGAGAGTTTGTTCATCACGAAGTGTCTTGACATGCCTTCTGCTGTCAGAACTTGTCACTCCAGAACAAAGTCAGACATGAACATGGTCTTCTGGCCCCAGTGGATCCAAAGAGCCAACAGTGGGGTGGTCCATTCTGAGACAGGCAATCAGAGAATGCATTGTCTGTAGATAATTTAAGAACAATACTAGAACCAGCTTGAAGGTGATCTGCCTTGTGTTATGACCATGAGCCAGTGGTTCTGAACAGTTTGTGTTCACAAACTCCTCTCCAGGGGTCATCATCCTCCTCTGTCCCCCTTATTTGTTAAGCCATTGTCTGGCACCCCAAGTGGGGTAGATGTAGGTTAAGACTCTGTCTTCAATCTGTGAGAGGTTGTACAACATTCTAACATGATTCTACATGGAGGGTAAGGAAAGTCTTAAGGCTTTTGTCTAACTTCGCCACCAAGTTGCTGTGAATGATAAAGCTCCTTTTTACAGAGCGCTTACTGGGTACCAGGCAGAAGCTGGGGCTGAGGGTACGATGGTGGGAAACCATCATCATCCCTACCCTTAGGAAGCTTGCAGTCCCTTGGGGGAGACAGAAATATACCAGTGGTTATAAGGTTGCAACTGTAGTGAGTCTGAGAGAGTACAGAGTGGAGATACTTGCCTTGGTTAGGATCAGGAAGGCCTTTTTGAAGAAGTGGTGCAGTAGCTCTTCTAATATTATTTGTCATATCAGATACTAAAAAACAAACAACAAGCAAACAGACAATGAGAATGTTTGCCCGCAAGTAACTAGTTGTGTAATCTCTTGAATATTTAGGGTAAGATCAACTCAGGGGCTATGTCCTATAGATTGTGTGTCCCTTATCCAAAATGCTTGGGACCAGAAATGTCTTGGATTTTGGAATCTTTGCATTATATATACTTACTGGTTGAGCATCCGAAATCCAAAAAGTCAAAAGATGGAATGTTCCAGTGAGCATTTCCTCCAGTGCACATTTCCTTTGAATGTCATGTAGGCACTCAAAATATTTCCAGCTTTCAGATTTTTTAAATGTGGGTTGATATCCTCTTCATGTTGCACAGTGGTTCACTCCAGTGGGCCTGGGACCTGGTTAGAGAACTTACTGGCGGCTATGCCAAAGGCCTCCTCTTGAGACCTGTAGGCACTTTGCTCAGAGCAGTAGTTCTCAGCCTTCCTTGTACATTATAGTCACTTGAGAGCTTTCTGGGAAAAAAACCATCCATGTCCAGGCCGCACCTGCACCAACTAAATCAGGGTCTTGGAAAAGGAAGAGGGCCAGCCACCAATATGTGTCTGAACAAACAAACAAACAAAAACCCTAGATGATTCTCATAGGCAGCCAGGGTAGAGAATTATTGCCTCAGATGAATGCACTTAATTCCACTTAGTCCAGTAATAGTAATTTAACGGTACACATTAAAAACTTCAGAATGCAAAGAGGATTGCTGTGGCAGGAGGTATGTGTGCTTACACACACACATGAGGATGAGTTTGGGGCTTCCTCCACCTTCTGTGTTTTTCATTTCTGGGGCACGTGGCAGAAACCAACCAGAAACCCTGGTGAATGAGTCAAGTTGGTGTCAGAGGGTTGGCCATCCCCAGGGTCTTGGGTATTTGATACAGAGGCGAGCATCTTGGTTCCATAAAGAAGCTAGTTTCTGGCTTTCTCTCTCTGCTTCCTAATCTCCCCAGGCCTCCTTTCCTCTTTCTTCCACTACAGCTTTATTTAACCTCACAGATTATGAGGCTTTATATGAAGTCTATAGCTCTTTTGAGGAAGCACATTCAAATCTTAGATAATGGGATTTTTTTTGTCCTTTAAACACGTAAAAAAACATTATGTGCACCTTACATGTAAGTGGAATGAATGTATTTTTGCCACTAATGTTGAAAATATCCCTAGGCATCTGGTGTGTATGAATGTGTATACATAGTACATGCATAATAAACACATTCTACCTTATGAATATTTATATACAAGATACATATATATTGAATATAGACATACATATGTAAATAGTAGCCCTTGCAAACTATATGCAAAGTGTGTTTCCAAGCATATGTATCATAATGCATCAGGAATATAATAAAGCTACTACCAAGTTTAGCTTATTTTGAGGTGGCATTTTCTACAGAGTTGTTTATAGTAGGGTCTAGTTACTATCCATGCATGGGTTTTTCCACCCCTTAAATGTAAAGCACCATCCCTAAAAGTAAAGCACTGGCCATGGCAGAGTAAGAAAGAGGAAATAGATGTGGTCCCTGCCTTTAAGAAACCTGTACCTCACAGGGTGGCTTAACATCTTGTCATGAAGAATTGAATGTTGTCACTGCCCACTGGCATCTTACTGCTTTCTTATGAGTGCCCTTCATTCATACGCTTTACCGCTACTGTTACCAGTTGGGGTTTAAAACTCCCATTTGAGTGTAATAATTTAAACCTTGGTATAGATGCAGCGAGGAGAAACATCACTGACCTTAGTACTTGGCAGCTCTGGATGTGAACAACACATGTTTTTCTCTGCCACATATAACCAATCCTATAACAGCATCTTTATCTTACTCTAATTTACTAGGGCTTTGGGGAGGAGAGGTACAATACAAAGGCACCAAGCTCCAGGGATGTGGATAAATCTCAAAAATGAACCAAATCAGAGCCAACTTTTTTCCCCCACAAACTTCTTGTAACCCAAATACTACTGACCATGGCATTCCACTTCTAAGTTCCATCTAGTTCCTTCCCTGGGAAGTAGCAGAAGCCTTATTAAAAACAAGCAATGCATTCTCAGTCGTACAAAATACCAATCCCTTTCTAAAATGACAATCCCCAGTGTAGCCAGGGAGCTCTGAGTGACACTCATCAGGGCGCATTTCGCTCTGTTCAAGGAGAAACAATATATGCATGTTGTCATCCTTGTGCCACCGAGGATGCAATTGTTTTGTCCCCCTCACTCCATACATCACAACAGGTAGCTCTCAGCTGTCCCCTCAGTGCCAGACATATATTTTATCTAAAGAGACAGCAGACAGAACTACCTGCTGCTTCCTGTGCAGCTCTCCCTGTGTTTCTCTCCTTTCTCCTACTTCACTGGGGCTTTTAAAAATCAGCTGGCAGGGAGCCAGGAGCTCATCATTTTAATGCAGTGCAAAATGGAATATGCATAATGATATGCAAGCCATATGTGAGGGAGACAGCTCAGCTGTGAATTTCAGGAGGCCACGAAAGACAGAGCAGTTAGGGCTAAGATGAGAGAGCAGAGCGGAGTGCACGTGTCACCCAAATGGATGGTTTAATGAGTGTGCTGCGGACACGCCCCTTTCGCCCACCTCTCCCTTCTCGCCAACTCCAAATCAGAAACCCATGGAGATTAGAAAGAGGACTGTGTGGAGCGATGTTGCTGATGGGTCCCGTGAATGTCTCCATTTAAGCTTCAGCTTTCTTAATTAACAGTGTAGACCAAAATAACCAGTAACTTTTAATGCAGCTTCTTAATTAAATCTTTATTCTTTATTTTTTACTGCATTTGATTGAAGACTCATTGTTCTCACTCGATCACCACTCCTTTTTGGTCTTTATTTAAAATGGAGGGGAATTAGTTTATCTCTAATAGTATTACAATGCAAAATATAACTATGCAAAATTGCTTTTCTTATGGCCTTGCTACTAGAGTTTTTTTAAAGTGCATTATCTAGAGATTGCTTAAGCATGCCAAAAAAGTTTAAACACGTATGTATGTCATATAATCCTTAAGGTGCAACGAACCATGTGCACCGAAAGACTAAGTGGTGGTAATGCCCAACAAAATGATTTGATTTTGGTTTGCTTCCTATCGTTTTAAGCGTTACACCACAATAAATTTGCATGTTGAACCTAAACAACGTAAAGAAAACTAAATCCCAAATTTCGATATCTGAAAGGCGTACTGCGTATTTAAACAAACATCTTAATATTGTTGTTATTTCTGGATTCCCGTTTGTTGAATGATCTGAGCTGTTATGCTTTTTAGCTTTTTTTCTTCCATTATTTGTAAGTCCCTAAATAGGCCATTATATTTCCCTTCAGGCTAGAGATGAAGATGGACATGCTGAAAATTTTCCCCAGCAGCACTATGCTAAGGAAACTCCAAGGCTTGCCTTCAAGAATAACTGCGAACTACTTGTAAGAATAACATACTTACAACAAGTCTAGAATGTTACTTTAGCACAGTGAAAACAGTTTTTGAAAGGGTTTGTTCATTATTACATAATTTATGACATATTATAGTTTTTCTGTGTAGAGTTCTAAATGCTAATTCTGATATCACTGAATATGAATTATAAGATCTCAAATTGTTTGCACATCTTTTATATCTGATTATACAACTTGAATGGCCCTGTCGTTATTAGTTTGTTTTGTTTACGTAGTTTATAAGCAGCCACTTAGAGAATGGTTAGTAAAGTTAAAAATTACAGAACAAGACAGTTGATATATGTAGCCTGGAAGAGAACACCCCCTCCACATCCTAATTGTTCGCTGTTTAAGGAGACAGCATTGTAATATTTCGTTCTGTTAGGAAAGATAGCAGAGTTGACACGCAGTACTCCCTTTAGAATTCAAGTATTCCTCCACTCTCTTGCCAAACTTAATCGTCTCTCCTATGCAGAAGGAGTCAAAGCAGTGACAGGATGCGGGGATGTTTACAAGTTGTGAGAGAGAGGATATCAGCTGTGACATTGAAACTCTGTTCCAATGCAGGGTTAATTTGCTGTTCATTTTAGCATTTACAGAGAGACAAGATGAAAAGCAAGCAGGAATGCCTATTATATTTCTATTAAATGAATCTGTTGGGACCTAATGTTCTTGATTAGCTTTTGAAAACGAGTGCTCTGCAATGCATTTTCTGTTTACCTAAAGTAAACAGAGAATGAATTGTCATTTATTTAGAGATTCAAACACTACTTTGGAAAATGAAGCTTTATGAGGGATCTGGCCATGTTGTCCCTAAATGTTCTTTTCTTTTCAATTGCATTAAAGCAAAACATTTGCTCCAACTAAATGAACACACTGAAAGAGAATGAGGGTGCTCAGTTGCTACATTTTGAGGTAGTTTAATTTCTGTTTAGCTTTTTGGCCAAATATAGAACAGCTCTGCCAGGTCTCAGCTAGGAAATGCCACATGTAACAGTCTTTGGATTTAGCTCTGATACCAACTGTTCATTAAAAACAAAGTGTCCAAAGATCAGGAGAAGAGAGAAAAATGCAGTTCTTACCCATTCTAGCCTCAGAAGCTGCATGTTGACAGCAAGAACCTCCTTTTCCCCTCTGCAGTCTGCAGTTACAACAGCACCACTCATTCTCCATGTGTAGTAGCCCTTTGGCCGTCCGATCCACAGGCCAATTTGCTGCTTATAAATGCATTTTTTTTCCTGAAAATTTAACTCACCTTGTATTTTATCTTAGGACTCTTGAACTTCCAGGTCTGCTAGCATTATCTATTCTGGGGAAACCATTTTGCTCATTTCAGTTTCGATGTTTCTCTCTATAGCCATGATTGTCAGCAGGAGACTGTAGGGGCCATTTATGCTACGTTTTTGGTGTCAGAATGCTTTGGGGGAGTAGCTTATTACTTTTCAGAGAAATTGTTAGAAGGAACATGCCGTTATTTAATTTTTGTCTATTTATTGGAAAAATGAATATGCTTGAGTCCTGGTTGTGGTCAGTTTGTATTGGAAGAGGTAAAACATATGTGAACATCTTTTTTAGCTCTCTTTAGAGAAAATAGATGTTTTGTCATTGCTGTGCTTAAACATAATATTGTGTTGGTGGTAGTTTTGAGAGATTTGGTACAAGGTTCATCCTTCTCATCACTGTTAGAAATGCTTTATTTTGGTCAGCATACGTTCCTGTGATAAAAGAAAAAAAGAGGATAAAAAGAAAACATAAGTAAGCGTATTTCTCCAAGGAGAAATTTAATTTTTTTTTTCAGCTGTAAGAAAAGTGATTGGTGTTTGGCTGGTTGTGAAGCCCTGAGAAATTTTGCCTCTATAAGAAAAAGACTTGTTCATTCATAAGAGAGAAAGAGGAAGTCCTTGGAGTTTTCTTAGTGCAGCTTAGAGCAGATTTTTAAGGAATCTGTCAGAGAAGACTGCAAACTCCGCTCCAAAGTGCTTTTTTAGCTGAAGGGTGGTTCTCCCACCTCCTTGCATGGTTTGCTGCAGCAAGAGCTTCTGCCAGTTTAGAAAGTGTGGGAGCTCTCTGAGGGGAAAGCATTGAGGACACAGGTTCCTTCTGGGCCCCAGATGGTCAGGAGCACCAGCTGGAAGGCCAGTCCTCCGGGCCACAGGCACCAAGGGAAAGTGCCTTGGACAGGTAGATGGGATGTTGCCTTGACTTTATTATAGACTCTTCAGCGTCTCTGCTCTCCTGCCCTCGCACCTGCCTCTGCTTCTTGGAAGAGGGAGGATTATCAAGTAACCTAAATAAAAGCAAAGCAAAATCGATGCCTGGAATACACAAGTATGTGTCATCAGAAGGCACCGACAAAGAAAGCATTGGCCGATAGAAAAATCTGCTGTGTGATTGTAGATTTCCTGTAGGGTATTGATTTTTCCATTTACATCCCAAACTGTGATATGTGCCTTCACACTTAATGTACAACACAGATGACTGGATATTTAACTTGGTGGCCAAGATTCTTGAGTTGGTGATTATGTAGCAGTTTCCTTATGCTTTTTATTAATTTTGAAAATGCAAGGCTGTCAAGATGAGTGACATTAGGTAAAACAAATGTTATTTGATGTATCACAACTCAGTGTGACCCCATCTACCTCTTCATAGATAGGGTGCATGTGCATGTGTGCACAAGTGCAGACACACACACACACACACACACACACACACCAGGGTGTTTTGCTGGCATATCTAAGTTTATAACAAGAAAATAACTTTCAACAAAAGAAAATTTAGGAAATTTATGTCATGTTAACACTGTAGCAACATGGTTTACAAGAGCCCCGAAAAGGGAACATTTAGAGCCAGGCATGGGTTAGTTAGTCTTACCTTTACCCCAAATTCCACCTCCATTGTGAGTCCCTTTATCACGACAGCCTCACTTTCTTGGGACCAGAAGTCTTCTCATTTCCCCTGTTAAGATGCTCATCGTGTCACTGGTGGGAGTTGGGTTACGAGCTAGAGTGGAGGAGTCCCGTAAGCATGTTATGAGGTCACACTTCTCATCAGCCAGTCCTTTCTCAGTTCTTGACGCCCACTGAGAGTCAGACCTTGCAGAAATATAGCATATACTGGATCATTGGAGGGAAGAACCCTATAACTAGAAGAGGAATGTTGAGGTTTTGAGAAGGAACTCTAGACTACTGAGCCTTTGCCCCAGCTTTTCACAGGACCAGTTCGGAGAACATTATTGTATCCAGAAGGAAGATCAACATATAACCAAATAGCAACAATGGATATAGTATTATTTGGTTGGAAAAAACCAGGTTTAGGAAATCTGAAAGAGAAATTGAGAGAAAGGAAACCCAGGGAGGAAACAGCCTGTCTTCCTCAGTTCCAGATTCCTGACTCATCACCTAGACCAAGAGTGAGTCCCTTTGGCTTTTCCTCAGGCTGTTAGGGATGAGGGTTTTGCAGAGGGAGAGGGAGGGAGCTCACAGCTGGAAAGCTAAATAAAAATAGCATCAGGAAGAATTCCTTCTGGTCACTTGCAATACCAGTGTAGGGAGAAGAGGAAGACGATTTTAGTTTGTAGCATTGTGAAAGAGATGATGGGGTGGAGATAAGCTTGAGCTTTTCTTCTGTGGGCTGATTTTTCCATCTCTCTTCCAGGTGGAGGCAGACAAGTGGATTATAGGAGTTGCATGTGGTCCTTAGGCAGTAGAAATGCCCCATGTTATTACAGCATTCCATGAACAAGACTTTAAAAAAAAACTCACCTTTTATTGTGGAAATTTTCAAACACACACAAAAGGAGAATGAACAACAAAATGAACCAACATTTTGCTAACCCTGTTTTATGACTCCCCTCCAACATTTCAATGAACAAGAGACACTACTGAGCATCTTTTGTGCAGAAGGCAGTGTACCAGACAACGCAGGTAGGGTCACAGAATAGAAAAAGCCATAAATGTCAGGAGTTTGTCCCAGCTGGACTTTAATTTACACCATATCATCCTAGTCGTGTAGCTAAGCATCATAGACACAAAGACTTAAAATACATTGTGATGCATCTTACATCACATCACATCATATCACATTGAATCCCTGTTTCGCCTCTTGGCCCTCTCTGAGCTTTGGATTTCCTTCTGTAAAATGTAAAAATAAAGGGCAATAAACTCAGAGCATGTTGTAAGAATTGCAAGTGATGACACATGGAAGAGCCTGGCACATAGTAAGCACTTGGTACATATTAGCTGATGTTATTATGATTCTTCTTATGATCGTGATTGTTGCCACACATTGAGCGGTCCTCAAAAGAGCACTATCAAAGTTCTGAGGTGCAAAAGAGGAAGAGATTATAATAAATCAAAAAATTAGCTGGGCGTGGTAGCGCGCACCTGTAATTCCAGCTACTTAGAAAGCTGAGGCAGAAGGATTGCTGGAGCCCAGCAGGTCGAGGTAGCCGGGAGCGGCCACTGCACTCCAGTCTGGGCGACTGAGTGAGCCTCCAACTCAAAAAAAAAGACTTAATGAGGGAGGATGCTCTTAACCTAGGCTTTACATAGGTTGACTTTGGATAGTTGGGACTGGCATGTAAGGGAAGGGGGCTTTGCAGGTGGAGGGAAGGAGCATGGGAAAAGGCCCGGAGATGGGAGGGACGAGCCAGACTCTAGTTAGTATCTAAGTTGGCTAAGTAGAATCAAAGTATCTAAGTGTGGGGTAGCCAAAGGCTGAGAATTAAGCAGGCAGGCAGGCCTGTTTGCAGGGGTCTCAGTAACTAACACCATGCTACTGGGTCTGGATTTCAGTAGTTCTACTTCCTGGGAATTCCTAGTACTTCTGTAGATTAAAAAAATATCCACATTATGGGGCTGGGCACAGTGGCTCACACCTGTAATCCCAGAACTTTGGAAGGCACAAGTAAGAGGATTGTCTAAACCCAGGGGGGTTTGAGATTAGCCCAGGCAACTTGGCAAGACCTTGTCTCTGCAATAAATCAAAAAAATTAGCCAAGCATAGTGACACGTGCCTGTAGTCCCTGATACTCAGGAAGCTGAGGCGGGAGGATCTCCTGAGCCCAGCAGGTTGATACTGTGGTCAGTGGCTGTGATCATGCCACTGCATTCCAGCCTGGGTGACAGAGTGAGACTCCGACTCAAAAGACCCAAAAAATTGTTATGGAAATTTTCTAGCATATACAACATTAGAGTGGTAAGAGTTATGTAATGAACCCCCCCCCCCCCCACCGTGCCTTTCATCCAGCTTCGACAGTCCAACTCAGGTCTCACCATGCTTCACTGTCCCTTGTCCTCTCTCTCCCTTCTCTTGCTGGACTATTATAAAGCATATATGCTTTGGGGAGGCATAGGCTCTGGGTATTTTGTTCACTCATTTAATCAATACTTGAGAATTCCTTTTCTCTGGCTAGAAAGAATTCATTGACATAGATTACATTGGGAACTGGAACTTGGGTACCGTGCATACCTAAAATAAATGACTCTTGGTTATGCACTGTGCTTTTCCCTATCTGCTCAGCACAACCTTGCAAGACTTGGGCAATCAGGCTGAGTTTAACCAACCCTGGAGGTGAGACACACACAGAGCAGTGATGACTTGAATCTTCTTTACTCTCCAGCCTCTGGTTCCTATGTATTTGTCTTAAAGTAACATCACTTCTCTTTGCAGTCCAGCCCAGCTCATCAGTCCATGTTAGCCCCCTCATGGTAGTGAGGGGAAATTCTGACTTGCTGACATATATGAGCCATTTCTAGAACTTTCCTACTAGATAATGGAGATATAACGAGACACCCTGAAAGGTGGTAGAAATTGCTCCCATTTCATTTGAAACTTGGTAAGCTTTTCAGAATAAATGTAATTGACCAAAGACCTTCCCTTTAATGCTGTTGGTCTAACGAAAGCCAGATCTGTGTTCCTGCTAAATATGACTTTACATACCGTTGCTTTGACATTATAACTGAGCAGCACAGGCACTGAAAATTAAAATCAATAAAGACTGGGCAGGGTAACTCATGCCTGTAATTCCAGCACTTTGGGAGGCTGAGGCAGGAGGATTGCTTGAGCCCAGGAATTTGAGGCCAGCCTGGGCAACATAGGACACCTCGTCTCTACAAAAAGTAAAATAAAATAAATTAGCTGGTGTGTTGGTGCACACTTGTAGTCCCAGCTACGTGGGAGGCTGATGCAGGAAGATTACTTGAGCCCAGGAGCTGGAGGCTGCAGTGAGCCGTGTTTGTGCCACTGTACTCTAGCTTAAGCAACAGAGTAAGACTCTGCCTCAAAAAAAAAAAAAAAAAAAAAAAGAAAGAAAATTAAAATCACGGTGACACACTTGAACTCACATCACATCAAGCAAAACATCATATGACATATACACACACAGTATACCATGTACTAGTTTCCTGAAATAGTAATTGTCATAGCCCCACAGGTGTAGGATGATCCAGAAAACCCCAGGACTGGTTGCTGTTTAGAGAGAACTGACCTGTCTCATCATTTTTCCCCCACCCATCTACCAGATCCCTTTAGTCTGGGGCTAGTCTTGTGTTTCCATAGTGTTCTAAACTATCTTTTAGAAAAATAGAACTTTCTAGACATAAAAATAACAATCTTAGATGAAGCATAAGGCACTTCCAGTAAAGGTGGCCCAATTATGCTCTTCTGCAAGACCGTCTAGACTAGTATAGGCGGAAGGGATGGACTGGGGTGGGGTGGGTTCCACGTGAGTCTCAGCTCACCACAAGCTCCCCTGTTTCCTTGTGTGTCGCCTTCTTCTCCACTGTATCTGTTGCTTCTCTCACTGTTCTCAGTCTCTTGGCTCCCTTTCTGTGTGGTCTTGTCATTCAGGTTCTTTTTTTCTTCCTGTGCAAAGACCCTCTGGACCCCTGTGGACCATCTCCCACCCATCCATGCCAACTCTAGTTCAATTCTCTTTGTAGTTCCTTTATTTGGGAGAGAAGCCACCTGGAGGCAGGCTAGAGTTTCCCAGCTTCTGCTCTTATGTCGGGGCTTCATTGGGGGAAGGGTTCTTGATTTGATTGGAGACTCTTGGTTCCCCCAGCAGGTTCCCTTTTCCAAGGCATGGGGAAGTCGTCGTCTTTCCAGTATCAGGGCCATTGTACAAAAATCTCAGAGGTGTAATGTTTCCGTTTTTATACTGGCTTCTCACACAGTACCTCACAGTGGTTCTTGGAGCCAGAGGGAGGTATAGAAGGCCATGTGTTCTCCAAGGAAGACACATGGTCTGGTGGCTAGGAGTGGGAGGCCCCATCCTTGCTTTGCAGACATACCAGCTGGGCAACCCGGGCAAGTTTCTTACCCTCCCTGAGCCTGTGTCTTTATCAATATGACGAGGATAAATACAGCACTTGCCCGCCTCAGAGAGTTATTCTGAGGAGTCAATTTGAACTTGTATTTGAGGCACTTAATATGCCTGGCACATGGTAAATGCTCGACAAGCAGTAGTCTTATTACTGACAGCATGGAGCTAGAAGGATGCCTTCATTTAAACAAAATCTTGAGGCAGATGCTGGGAATATCCGTCTTTATTTTCCAATGTGAGTCTCTTCCCAATTGGTTTGGATAAAAACCCAAATGTAATCTTTCAGTTTAGGTCAAAGAATTTCAGAGAGAGGCTTGAACATTCATCCTCTTGCCTTTTTCTTTTCTTTTCCTTTTTTTTGAGTTGGAGTCTCACTCTGTCGCCCAGACTGGAGTGCAGTGGCCGCTTCCGGCCACCGCAGCCTCCACCTGCTGGGCTCCGGCGATCCTTCCGCCTCAGCCTTCCAAGTAGCTAGAACTACAGGCACGCTACCATGCCCGGCTAATTTTTTGATTTATTGGAGAGATGAGGTCTTGTCAAGTTGCCCAGGCAGGTCTCGAACCCGTGGGCTCAGGCAATCCACTCACCTCAGCCTCCCAAAGCACGGGATTACAGGCTGAGCCACCGAGCCCGGTTTTGCCTTTTTCTATCTAGGGAACTAGAGGTGCCTTTTGGGGCCAGGCATGCTCACAACTTGTCAAGTATTGCAGAGTCTGAATGCATTTTTGAAGAAGAATCTTCAAATTTCCCCCAAAATGGTATGGTGTTGTGGTGAAGAACTTGGACTGTTTAGCCAGACTGTTTTGTTCAGATCCAAGAATCTCCTCTACTCCTAGCTATGTGGCCTTGGGCAAGTTACTGAATCCAAATCTGTGTCCTGGTCTGTAAGATAAAGATAATAATAGTGACTATTGGGTAGAGTTGACATGAGGTCTAAATGAGTGAATGCCTATAAGGTGCTTTAGTATTTGGTAAACAATTGGCACTCAGTCAATGTGAGAACACCATGTTATAGATGACCACTAGACCAAATTTACTAGCAATAGATTATATGAAAGTTTTGCATATGCACACTTGCACGCAAAAGCCACGAATTTCTTTGTGAATAATTGAGGTGGGCAGAGTACAAAGTATATCATGCAGATAATTCTTAAGGCTAAGCTTTTAAAAAAAGTATGACCCTCAAGGAATACTCTCTATGTGATTCAAGACCTCTTCATTTTGCCCAATCATCTAATAGTAAAATTGTGAATCTTGAAATAAGCAACTAAGAAAATAAATGCAAAGAAAAGGAAAAAAATGTAATTGACAAAGGGCCATACTTGGAGTACTGAGTGGATGTGCCTCTGATGCTATGTTAAGGAAAGGAGATTAGACACTCTCCTTTGCAGGGTACCCCCAACAAGACAACACTGTGAGTGATCTTTCTAGATCCCCTTTTCAGACTTATCCTCACCAGAACTTTGCTATGTAGATATTGTTGTTTCCATTTTATGGATGACACTCTTTATCCTGGGGGGTTGGAAGGTCCAGTGAACAGGGGCGTGACCCATGTCTCTTGGGCCAGGGTGGGCTGCTGCCTTCTCAGTGTAGGGGTCAGATCTTACACATCTTTTCATTCTAGGGCCAGAGAAGGAACTCAATGTATGGCTGTGGATTGAAGGAATTTAGAAAATAGTCCACTCTTTCTAGTTTCTTTACAGGAGCAAGTCTTTGGTAGAATTCTGAAGCCAAAAAGAACATCTATGAGGAATGTTAGAAAGGGCAATTTAATCAGACAGTCATGACAATGTTTGAGGATTCCCAGTGCATAATAAACTGTGGGGAATGGAGCCAAAGTATATATTTTTTAATTTGGTAGACTTGGGATATTAACAGAACAGCTGTAGACTATGGAAAATATATTTTTCAATGTGATATAAACATTTGAGTATCTTTTTGGAAATCTGACTGCCATAGATTATGTTTGGTAAGTGCTAAGTTTTCTTTGGAAGATTTTGATACTTTTTTTTTTAAATGATCACTAAGTCCATTTTAAAAAGGCTTGGACTATTTTGATTTGGTAAGGTTGGGTTCCTCGGAGTGAATGAATCTATTTCCTTTGAGAATTCTGGCTCTGAAGTAGCATACTGGAGTCAGGTGTCAGTCACGATCTCCCACATTGTTTTAATTGCTAGAATTGAACAATTACCCGAAATACCATAGAGACTTCTCCTCCAATGGCTTCAAGGAAACTCTAGGTCATACATCAAGCAAAACCAGGAAATTAGATGGGATATCAATTATCAATATGAAAGTGCACAAGTAACCAGCCAGAACTAATATTAATCATATTCAGTCATGTGCTTGGTTTATGGTTAGAAGAACAAGCTAATGAAAGTCTCTTGGGAGAGAAAGGGAAAGAGTCTAAAACATATTTGGAGTGGAGAAGAATGACATATGTGAGTAATAAGAGAGGCAAGCAGCTAGAGATGTGGTTGTGGGGGTGACAGGGGACGGGTGAGAGGGAATTTGAAAAGGGTAGAGGGAAGGAAAAAGGCCATGGTTAAGCCGCAAATGAGCAGGTCCAGGAAACCCAGATTCTTTAAAATAAGGGATTTCATTGCATTTGGCTTGAAATATCTTTCCTAATTGTGTTTTTTGCACACTTCCTACTCTTCTGGTCTGAGGCATCAGGCTTTCCAGGAGCACTCTCTTTCCAGCTCCTCCTCCCTACTGCATGGCTACATGCAACCGGGAGTTGAGACCTTTGCCAGAGAACAAGCACCCGTTCTCTTTTAATTCCGGATGAGTCTCTCCTGGCCAAGAGCTTTGGGAGGCAGGAGCCTTGTCTGTCTTTTTCATTGCTGGGCCCTTGAGACCCCTGCTTGGCTCACACAGTTTTTTCATGGGTTCTAAAATGCACTTTCTCCCTAACATTTTAAGAGCTCAGAAATGGGAGTCATATAGTACAATTGATGACCTGTCATTGTCTAATTGGCAGTGTTTTTTTCCTAGTGGTATTAAAATAATGGCATCTTAACAGCCAAGGGTGATGGGGATTCAATGAACCATGGAGGTGGGCGAACAAGGATTATTTGTTGAATGACTTTTTGCCATAACACATCTCCCTGGTTCTAGTTCAGGTGGAAATGAAGCGCTTCAAAGTTGAATTTGGGTTGCGTGTCTGCTGCTGGCGAGGTGGAGTGGAGGTTAGCCTCTGGCTAGCCTGGCTGGGCATCTTACTGCTGCTCACTCTCTATTCAGTGGAGCTGAGAGAGGGCTTGCTCATTCTTGCAAGTGAAATGTTGAACCAGCTAAGACATACCCCAGATAAGCTGGCTTTAAAATAATAAGCTGTACTGTTACCTTAATTAACCAGAAAATGGCTTAATTTTCTACTTTGGGTTGCATATCCATCAATATTTATCTTGAGAATTCGTGAAGATATTTTGGTAGAAGAACACTGATCTTTTTCTTCGTCAGTTTCTCTCACTAGAACAAGCTGTAGATTTCATACTAGAAAAGTGTGCTTTTCTCGTTAGGTTGCCTTTATACAATATCACCATCACCACTACCACCATCATCATCTCTTACAGAGGCTCCCAACCTTTAGAAAAGACAAGGTATACATAGGTGTGTTTCCTACACCTCAGGATTTTATCATCTACATTCAGGATTTCAAATTGTATAGGCAAAGTTACACCTCTGACTTAACTGAGTGTAATACTCTGTGTTTTTTAGTGTTCCGATCTCAGTGTAGTTTGGTTTCCTTTGAATGGAAAACTTCAATCTGTCAGTGGAGGAAGATACGCTATACATTTCTTTGTGTGCACAGAGAGAGGGGAAGAACCACATAAATATTTTTAAGCGGCAAAGCCTGACATGGGAAGGGAGGCAATATGCAAATATTGAACATGTGGTAGAATAAGGCCTTCACATGAAAAGTGTTTGGATTATTAAGATACATGAACTATTTGGCTGGGGGTAGGGGGGACTCCATTCTATAGCCATTTTATTCAGTGGTGCTTTTAATTCTAAATTGTCTGGTAATTGTGTAAAGACACTCTCAGTGAGCTAAACACCATTTTTGTCTTAGGAAAATATTTATATATACTTACTAGCTGGCTTGAATGTTGAAAATATGCAACATCATTGCATAGATGCAATATATAAAATACAATATATGAAGGCAAATTTATATATCCTATGTAGAAATGTGGAGATTATATATATATATATATATATAGATACATATATATATATATATATGAAGGAAAATGAAAATAAACTAAAGCATTACTAAAGTGTTTATGAGTCAATGGCATTTATTTAACTCATCTCAAACATTTGTGCAGTATTTTTCTATACTAATTTGATGCTTACATAGGAATACATAAAAATAAATAACATGGAAAAATCAAGTTGTAATGAAATTTTTATTTTCCTTTTTCCTTAGCCTTCATGCATTTTGATTTTTAAACAATGTTCTGACTGTCATCAAATCAGCCAGGTTGAAAGCTGAGCTGCATCAATGGAGACAGCCGGTCTTGATAATTCAAACCAAAAAGACCTTCTCTCGAGGGATATATTCTCCCTGGTTTATTCGGTCTGAATAGTTTCTTATATCTCTAATTTATTCTTTTGTATACACTGCATGAAGACAATGTCTATAAAGATTTAAAACCATTAAAAAATAAGAGTATTTGGTGTCATGGAGACATCTCAAGAAATGGAATTAACATGAGAGCGGGTGGTTATGGGTTGTGTGTGTGTGTTACCCAGATTTTGAAGACATTTGTCTTTCAATCGACATGCATTTATTGGGTACCTACTGTCTCCCCAGTGCTGTTCTTAAAAGTCATGTGTTGCAGTGCAAACGAAGTATACAATGTGGACCCTTCGCATGAGAAATTTCCAAGCAAACTGTGCTTAAAAGAAGCATGTACTTTCAGTAGATAGCAAAGTGCCAGATGGGGCGGTATGATGATTAGAGAATAGAAACACATATTAAAATATGTACGTGTGTAATAGGGAAATAAAGTCATTTCAGGGGGGTGGGGGAGATAATATCCTGGAGTTGTCAGGAATAGGTCCTCAGAGGAGATGAGACTTGGGCTGGACCTTGGAGGGTGGGTGGCAAGGGAAGGGCATCCGGCATCCCAGAGAGAGAGAAGACATGGCATGATGGCCAGGGGTCTGTGCAGTTGGGAACCTGCCTGGGTCAGCATCATTTTGTGAGTGGTGAGAACAGAATTAACTCGGGTGGTGTGGTCAGATGATAAAAGCAGTGAGAGCCAAGCAGCTAATTTTACATTTGGTGTTCTGGTCTGTAGGGAATCCGTGTTAGGTACCTGAGACGAGAAGCACTGTTATGAAAGCAGTGCTTGCACAGGTTGGAGGGGGGAGCAGGGAGACTTCTAGAAGGTGGTTAGAGTAGTCTAGGCACACTGTGATGGGGACAAAGACGTCTAACAGCTGGAAGACTCTGCAAATGACTGTCCAAAAATATTGGTCATCAAGTTTTTATGGCTATCTTAATATAAGTAACGGCAAAGATTTCATCTCAAGCCAATTTTCTCATAAATTTAGATTTTGGATAACAGTCTTAAGTAACTACTTATGAACAGTGGGAAAAACAATATCAAAGTAGAAGCAAGAAATTGATGTTTAAAAATATTTGTGATCCAGAATGCTTCAGGGATCAGTGTGATTTAAACTATAAAATTATAAAGCAGGGAATAAAAGTTCTTAAATTTAGATTATTTCAAGAGGGATGGGGTCTCCAGTAACAGGAATGCAATAACCTCTTTTTTTCTGAAAACAGTGTAGAGGTCATGTAGCATCCATGCCCTGGAATCACTTCCGGGTTATGTGAGTCACTGGCTTTGTGACCCTGGAAAGTCAGTTTTCACATGTGTAAGATGGGAATAATAACTGCATATGCCATTTAGGGTGGCTGTAAAAACTAAATGAGATAATTTATATAATGTGTTTGACTTATAATAAGTGCTCAATAAAAGGTAACTAATAAAGGAAAGTAAATTTCTCTTTCCTACTCAACATTAAGAGAAAGATGGAAGTGCTAGTATAATACAACTCATATGAGTAGTCAGAATCCTTGTTTTTTAAAATGAAGAGCTTTTGATTATATGGATTTAGCCTGTTCTTCACATGCTGAACATGTACAGGATTCTACATGAAGAACTGGTATTTGTCCAATAATAATCCTAAAATTTTTGAGATCTTCAACAAAGAAAAAATATTTTATTAAATGTACCGGGTTTACAAAGGTAGGACATTGAATTAATATAAAATAAGTTTTGAGAAAAAAGGTCTCACATGAAAAGGTCCATGCCCTGCATTAAATGTAATAGTCCCATATTCTCTGATTATTCTTATTATTAGACCATTGAAAATTTCATCTTTCTTTTGGAAGCAAACACAATCACCCACATTTTTGTCCATCTTCTTTGTTCATATGCTGATAAGTTTCAGAATATATCAGTTAGGCAGTTAGTTGTTAATTTGAAATCAGTTTTCCTTTGATCTGGTTTAGTTGTCTGGAATGCACTTGGTACTTGCTAAAGTTGTAAAAATGAAAAACAAAAAACAGCAAAGGAACAAAAATCTAAAATAATGTGGGTAAAATGTCATTTAGTGAACTCGTTAAAACTCAAGAGCATCTTGCTTGATTAGAGCTCCTCTTTGAAATAGTTGGGCTGTCCATACACAGATGATCAAGGTCATGTTCAAGATTAAAATGAGCTTTGGGACAATAAGGTGCCTATTATGGCAGGGAAACATGCAAACAGAAAATGAGACCTAATGTCTTCCCTCTGCCCTGGCTTTTTTCTTTCTGAGCTTACTCTACCTATTTGGTCTAATTTGGTTTTAGCTTTAGTTATGCTTTCTAAAATTACAGTGTGTGAGAGGACTGGAATTTTTTCTTCTGGCAGAAATGAGAGTATATGTATAATGCCTTTCTCTCCCCCTACGGGGAATGGTAAGAACCGTGTGCATCCCTCCACACCGTGCCTGGTCAGGGCTGTAGTATGGAGCTTCTCATGGACCCATGAGCTGGGAGAACGGCTCTCACTTCATCCAAGTGTTAACTCCAGCAAATGATGAACGTATCCTGGTTACTTTTGATTGATTTTTTTGAGTTGGGGGTTTCACTCTGTTGCCCAGGCTGGAGTGCAGTGACACAGTCACGGCTTACCACAGCCTCCAACTCCTGGGCTCAAGGAATCCTCTTGCACCAGCCTCCTGAGTAGCTGGAACTGCAGGCGTGCGCCACCATGCCTCGATAATTTTTAAATATTTTTTGTGGAATCGAGGTCTTGCTGTGTTACCCAGGCTGATCTTGAACTCCTGGGTTCAAGGGATCCTCCCCCCTCTGCCTCCTAAAGTGCTGGGATTACAAGCGTGAGCCACCGTGCTCGCCCTGTGATTACTTTTTAGATTGTGAAACTAACCATGCAAAGTTATGTTTGGATTTTGAAGTACAAGTTTTAAAAAATGTGGTTGATCTACTGTTTAAAAAAAAAAAACCCAACATTCATGGGTTTACATTTGACGTTTTCTATTGCAAGAAAGAAATGACGGGACTATTAAGGACACTGATGGTTGGAGCCGAAGCCTGGAGAGAAAGGCTTTGGAACCAGGTTTCCCAGCTGCCATCAACATCTCTTTCTTTCTTTTAAAAATTATGGTGGCTCAGCCTGTAGTGCCACGCCTTTGGGAGGCTGAGGGGGAGTGGATTGCCTGAGCCCGCGGGTTTGAGACCCACCTGGGCAGCGAGACCTCATCTCTACAATAAATAAAAAAATCAGCCGGGCGTGGTGGCACGTGCCTGTAATTCCGACTACTTGGAAGGCTGAGGCGGAAGGATCGCCGGAGCCCAGCAGGTCGAGGCTGCGGTGGCTGGGAGCGGCCACTGCACTCCAGTCTGGGTGACACAGTGAGACTCCAACTCAAAAAAAAAACCAAATTATTGTATTATCCTTATTTTTCAATTGTGTTACAGAGATGCGAGAATTAGCTACATAAGCAGGTAAAATTAGGGCCTCCAGCTGGCCCCCACTGCCCCTGGTAGTGGACCATGTTGCTTTGTGTTGTCAAGTACTCTCCACCCTCCTCACTTCCTCTCTCCCCTTGCAGTGCCCAGTGACTGCCAATTCCACTCTTGGGCTAATATGACCAATGAATAGGGCCCACTTTTGAGTGAGAACTTGTGGTATTCAGTTCTTTGTTTCTTTAATAGTTTACTTAGTGTAATGGTCTCCAACTCCATCCAAGTTGCTGTGAAGTCCATGATTTTGTCCTTCTTTATGGCTGCGTGATACTCCATCGTGGGTATATACCACATTTTCTTGATCCAGTCCACTTTCTTTTCTTTTTTTTTTTGAGTTGGAGTCTCACTCTGTCGCCCAGACTGGAGTGCAGTGGCACACTCCCAGCCACCGCTGCCTCGACCTGCTGGGCCCCGGCAATCCTTCCGCCTCAGCCTTCCAAGTAGCCAGAACTACAGGCGTGCACTACGTCGCCCGGCTAGTTCACTTTCTTTTTTTTTAAGTTGGAGTCTCACTCTGTCACCCAGACTGGAGTGCAGTGGCCGC
>NW_007259914.1:483461-522402 GCF_000164805.1 Carlito syrichta
TTACAGGCATGCGCTACCACGCCCAGATGATTTTTTGATTTATTGTAGAGATGCGGTCTCGCTGCCCAGGCGGGTCTCGAACCCGCAGGCTCAGGTAATCTACTCACCTCAGCCTTCCAAAAACGCGGGATTACAGACTGAGCCACCAAGCCCGGCTGCTAGTCCACTTTCAATGGGCAGTAGGGTTGGTTCCATGTGTTTGCTATTGTGAGTGGTGTGGCAATAAACATGCATGTGCAGGTGTCTTTTTTGTAGAACGATTTATGTTCCCCCAGGTATATTCCCAGGAGAGGGATTGCTGCATCATATGGAAGGTCAATTTTTGGTTCTTTTAGGAATCGCCATAATGCTTTCTATAGAGATTGCACTCCCACAAGCCATGTAGCAGCATTCCCTTTTCTCTGCACCCACATCAGCATCTGTTGTTTTTCTGCCTTATTAATGATACCCATCTCATTGTAGTTTTGATTTGCATTTCTCTGATGATTAGTGAGGCTGAGCAGTTTTTTGTGTGTCTATTAACTGCTTGTATGTCATCCTTTGAGAAGTGTCTGTTCATGTCTTTTGTCCACTTTTTTTTTTTTTTTGAGTTGGAGTCTCACTCTGTCGCCCAGACTGGAGTGCAGTGGCCGCTCCCGGCCATCGCAGCCTCGACCTGCTGGGCTCCGGCGATCCTTCCGCCTCAGCCTTCCAAGTAGCTGGAACTACAGGTGCGCGCTACCACACCCGGCTAATTTTTGGATTTATTGTCGAGATGAGGTCTCACCAAGTTGCTCAGGAGGGTCTCGAACCCGCGGGCTCAGGCAATCCACTCACCTCAGCCTCCCAAAGGCGCGGGATTACAGGCTGAGCCACTGAGCCCGGCTTGTCCACTTTTTAATGGAATTGTTTGCTTTTTTTCTTTCACTTCGTTTGAGTTTCTTGTAGATCCTGGATGTTAGGCAGATGCATAATTTATAAATGTTTTCTCCTATTCTGTGGGTTGTCTCTTTACTCTCTTGATGGTTTCTGTTGCAGTGCCAAAACTTTTCAGTTTGATGAGGTCCTACTTGTCTATCTTAGTTTTTATGGCATTCGCTTTTGGAGATCTGATCAAGAATTCATTGCCTACTCTGATGTGCATAAGGGTATTTCCTATGCTTTCTTATAGGATTCTTATAGTTTGAGGTTTTATGTTTAGGTCTTTGATCCGTTTAGAGTTGATTTTTGGATGTGATGATAGGTAAGGGTCCAATTTCATCCTTCTACATGTGGTCAGCCAGTTTTCCTAGCACCATTTGCTAAATTTGGTCTCCTTTCCCCAATGATTGTTATTGGTAACTTTGAACAAGATGAGTTGGTTGAGAGTCTGCATTTTTGCTTCCAGAATCTCTGTCCCGTTCCATTAGTCTATGTGTCTATTCTTGTACCAATACCAGGCTGTTTTAGTTACTGTAGCCTTGTAATAAAGTTTAAAGTCTGGAAGTGTGATACCTCCTGCTTTGTTCCTTTTGCTGAGGATTGTTTTGGCTAATCGTGCTTTTTTTGTTTCCATAAGAATTTCTGTATTGTTATTTCCAGGTCTGAGAAAAAGAATGTTGGTAGTTTGATGGGTATTGCATTGAAACTGTAGATTGCCTTGGGCAGGATGGAAATCTTGACAATATTGATTCTTCCAATCCATGAACATAGAATGTTTTTCCATTTGTTTGTGTCACCTCTTGATTTCTTTGAGCAATGTTTTGTAGTTCTCATTGTAAAGCCTTTCATTTTTCTGGTTAGGTAGATGCCAAGGTATCATTCTTTTGGGGCTATTGTGAATGGGATTGTGCTTTTTTATTTGGTTCTCTACCTGCATGTTACTGGTGTATAGAAATACAACTGTCTTTTGTAGGTTGATTTTGTAAAGTCAGAGTCTCACTCTATCACCCAGGCTGAAATGCAGTGGTGCAATCATGGTCACCACAGCCTTGACCTGCTGGGCTCAGGTGAACCTTCTACTTCAGTCTTTCCAAGTAGCTGGGACTATAGGTGTACAACCATGCCTGGCTAATTTTTTTTTTTTTTTAATTTATGGTTGAGATGAGGTCTTGCCAAGTTGCCCAGGCTAAGTCTCAAACCCCTGGGCTCAGGCAATCCTCTCTTCTTCACCTGCTGAAGTGCTGAGATTATAGGTGTGAGTCACCACACCCGGCTGACATTAACATTTCTAATCTTCGCCTTTTCCATAAATTGCATAGGGAGCTTTATGCAAGTGCCACACATCACAGGCTTTCAACAGAATCCACATGATCAATTCCATCTGTTGCCCAGTCAGCTAACTTTTATTAAATGCCCACTATGTGCTGGATGCAAGACCATCTTGGATGGGTACAAAATGGACTAGATTTTTACAGAATGGCTCAACCGTGCTTCTACCATTTTCTTTGACTTTTCTGCCTGTGGTATGGTGATGCTGTCATTCATTTGGTTACCGCCATCTTTTGAGCAACGTCATACTTACAACGTGTATACATTTTTTGGCATCCCATATGTATAGTTGTATTGTTCAACTAGATTTGTGTGTAAGGTCATCTTTAAAAGGCCCTGAACAGATGCTTAAGAAGTACTGCATGAATGAATGAACAAATCATACTGGTGTGGTTCTCCACTGGCAATTTTCCACAATCGGCTCAGACTCTGAGGTCGCTCCTGTGTCTAGGGAGTTGTCAGGAATGTCTGGAATGCGGCAGCATTGGCTGAGCTGAGTTCCTCTCTGACACATTTCTGAGTTGTCTGGTTTCTTGGGCAGAAGGAAGAGGCTGAAGCGATGGGAGTCACCTGTGCGCTATTATAGCTATCTGTGGCCCCATCCTGAAACTATGGCATACCTCATCCTCTCCCCTGACCCCAGTAGCCTAGGTTTGTGGCCTATAATAAGAGTAAGACCTGGCCCGGGCACAGTGGCTTACACCTGTAATCCCCACACTTTGGGAGGTGAAGGTGGGAGAATCGCTTGAGCCCAGGAGTTCAAAGCCAGCCTTGGGCAACATAGCAAGACTTTGTCTCTTCAGAAATAAAAATATTAGCCGGGCAAGGTGGCGAACACCTGTAGTCCCAGCTGGTTGGAGGCTGAGGCAAAAGAATTGTTTGAGCCCAGCAGGTCAAGGCTATGGTGAGCTGTGATCATGCCACTGCACTCCAGCCTGGGCCAGAGTGAGACCCTAACTCAAGAAAAAAAGAAAGAAAAGAGAGAGAAGAGCCTGGAAAGGATTTTCTCCAAATTACACTAAACTCCCCCATATTCTTGTTATGTTTGAGTTTCATTACTGGAGAAGGTATCAAACATTATAGCTAAGGCATTCGTTTTAAAAAATAGGTATTTTTTTTATTATTTTTGAACTATTTAGATTAAGGTTTTTAAATGAAAGAAGCACTTTGAAATTACTTTGGAAACACTGCTACATTCCTAGGTCGAGGTGACACGTGCTCAGACTGGCCTGGGGCATCAGGCAGTGTTCTCAGGACCTCTCCCGCTTCTCTCTCTCTCTATCTCTCTCTCTGGTGATTTTCACGCAGAATGTTAGTGGGTCCAACATACAGTTTTTTCTGGAACTCTCATTCTGCTAAATTGGTCCCGTAGAATAATCAGACTTCTTTTTGAAATGGAACTATGCAAAGTCTTGAATTTTATTACAGAATTTAATACCAATAATTACTTAAAATTTAATGAATTTCACTACTGACTTAATTGCTTTTGAGTAGTTCCACTTAACTTATTAAAGAGAAGCAAGGACATATTCATTTAATGAGCGGCAGAAGTCTTGCCCTCACATCTGCCTACATTCTCTTTTCAATTAATCAATTATAGTCCGATGGTGTGTAATTACACATTGAGAAAGTTATTGGATAGCTCAGCATGCCTGTCCCAGGAGGCCCATGAATACACTAATATAACACACCTGTAATGACCTGTGCTCAGATCTGCAAATTACACTCATTTCTCTCTTGCTCTTTTTCTTTTTTTGTTAAATTAAGATGAGAGCAATTACCATTAACTTTTTGAGTCCCATCTAGTCAATGTAGTATGGAGAGATAAAGCGAAAAAGAAAAATGGAAAGTAGAAATGGAAGAGAAAGACTTGATCTGCAGCTGTAAGTTGTCTGCCTTTTGAAATTAGCTTCCCGAGATTTGGTCCTGATTGGAGGGTTGTTGAGGTGTTTCAGAGGAGTAGGTGTCCATCCGAAGTGCGTCTACTGAGTTGAACCAAATACTTGCGAAAATCAGGCCAGCTTTAATTTGAACTCAAATAGCGACTTGCTTCTCAGCTTCCTTCAATCTCCTGATGAGAGAAATGGGAAAACAGGAAAACCTTTTGAAATCACATTCAGGAAAATTTGCTTGGCTTGTTTCAAATCAAACCAAAGTCTGGAACTGATCCCCATGCAGGAGCACTAAGCCTCTGCATAGCAACTAAGCCTCGTTAAAAAAAAAAAAAAAAAAAAAAAAAAAAAAAAAAAAAAAAAAATCCACTGAAAATGCAACACAAAGAACAAATTTTACTTCATTAATGGCCTAAAGGCCCAGGTTATGTGAAGGGGTCTATTCCAGTTATGTTCTGATTTATGCTAAACCAGTAAAACCCAACAAGAACCTCTTAATCCAAATTACATAGTCAGAGACAGTCTAAATGTCTAAACCAACCAAGCGATTTTAAGCAAAATGCCCTGTTAAAATAAGCTTTTGATGTCTGCACAACTAAAACTCAAGAAGCAATCTGTTGACATTTTCGGCAAATGCTAACTTAGTCTGAGACAGAGACAGCAGTGGCTTCTTCACAGTATTCTTCTGGATAAAGTGATTCTTCTCCCCTCCCCTCCCTGCTCCCCCACAAACAAACCCTGCTCCTATTATTCGTTTATTGAGGTGGTGACAAGGTCAGATCTGCTGTGATTAATGGCTGTCCATCAGACTAGAAAGAAGGGTACATGGATACTCAGCGAGCAGATGCTCATGAACATGCAAATGAATGTGGTAAGCCTTCTTGGTCAGGAAGGATTTGCTTTGTTGATGTTTTAAACTCTAAAGCCAATTTTGAGCATTTTGGGTGCTATTTTCCCTGCTTATGGCCACTGGCCACATACAGTGCACCATCACTCAGGCAAAGTCTGCCTTCCAGTGTGCCTTCGGGGATGCCCAAGACCCCACTGGAGGTGGGTGTCAGCAACAGAGGCGCTCCGTGTACTTTCAGGGTGTGTCCTTTCCTGGCACTCCCAGCCTGTCGGGACAAATGTCTCTGCCCAAGAAGCTGTCTTCCTGTGTGGTCTACGTTTGTGGCATCTCATGGGCCTCCATGGGGTTGAACTGTAAATAGTGGCCGCCGCATAAAACATGCCATCTGTACCCCTGTGGGTAGCAGAATGGAACACAAAAAAGATTTATTCCAGGAATACGAACTGATGTTTACAGACATGCCAGGACTGGCTTTTAAAACAGTGGAAAACTGTCTCAAAAGCAGTTTAAGTACCATGTAATGGAAGCCTCAAAAAAGTGCTGTGGGGACATGAAGGAAGCCTCTGTGCTCAGGGAGATGCACCAAGCTAGTATAGCCACACCAGACCCTCTTGCCCAGAGACGTGAGGCACTGTGAGGTCTCGTCATGAGTTTCTGGAAAAGCAACACTAGAGGCAGGGGGTGCCCATGGCTCTCATGCTTTGGAATTCTCCCAACCCCCAATCCCTGGAATCCTTTTAAGAAAGTGGAGGGGGCTGGGCTCGGTGGCTCAGTCTGTAATCCCAGCACTTTGGGAGGCTGAGGTGAGTGGATTGCCTGAGCCCACGGGTTCGAGACCCGCCTGGGCAACTTGGTGAGACCTCATCTCTACAATAAAATAAAAAATTAGCTGTGCGTGGTAGCGCGCGCCTGTAGTTCCAGCTACTTGGAAGGCTGAAGCGGAGGGATCGCCGGCGCCCAGCAGGTCAAGGCTGCGGTGGCCAGGAGCGGCCACTGCACTCCAGTCTGGGTGACAGAGTGAGACTCCAACTCAAAAAAAAAAAAAAGAAAGTGGAGGGGAAGGAGATAAAGGTTTGGATTGAGCACAAGCGATCTCCATGGGAAAGTTTTCTTAATTTGCTGGGCTGCCATTCAGGGCTATATGCAGGACATCCTTTGTTGGGGGCATTTATACCCACAGGCAGACACAGGCATCTAGGCTATGGTGTGAGGACCACGTGTCTGAAGACTTGCACAATGTGTTTCACCTGTTTTGTCTGTTTTCATAAATCAGTGGTCCTCAAATGAGCTCAGGTGGCCCAGCATTTGGAAATGGTGTCACTCTTTGGCGAACACCATGAATTATTGACATGTTTAATCCCCATTGTGTGAACTGGGAGTAATTTTTGCCATCTACAATACACTTATGAAATATAAAGTCGTAAACAAGAGCCAACAGGTTCACAATATATAATCAAGCTGTCTAGGCAGGATTGACTGTTTCTGGTTTTCTATTAGTATTCCTTTGTCACTTGCTTGTTGGTTTTGTCACCTGTACATGCTTGTTAGCAGAGACAGCAGCCTCGGTCTGTGAGATAAGTCCTTTCCTACTGAATCTAGGATAATTCTTTCTTATGCACAGTTGTGGTTACAGTCTCGCAATGTAATTTTGTTTCACTGCTCATCTTGTTCTAGCGACCTGACCATTCCTTTTATGAAGAGGATGAGAATCACCTGAAGGGAATGGTGTCTCATATTCTAAACGCAACTCTGTCCCCACCCCCAACCCACTCTCCTGCCCTGCCCCCCCCGTCCCACCTCTGCCCCCTGTTTCTCCCCACCCCCACTTGTGGGGGGGGCACCTGTCTTCTCCCCTCACTTCCTTGCCTTTGGAAACGAAGGTGAGGACAGGGGAAGGGCAGGCTCTGTTGGCCTTTACTGCAGTGTGCTCAAGAGGGCGCCCCCTAGCGATGTGTGGCGTAAGAACGCTCTTCAAGTTGGCCCGGAAGCGACACAAGGTGTCAGAACCCAGGCCGGCAATTGCGCCAGCACTCTGGGGCCTGATTCTCTAAGCAGACAGTGGAGTGTGTGCCCTCATGTGTGTGTGCACGTGCATGAAGCAAGTTTCACTGAAGATTTGAGTTCCTGAAGGGCTTTGATGTCACAGCGCTGTGAAAAACTTAAATAGAGGATGCCACTCCAGTTCATACAAATCCTTTGACCACCTGGCCCCAGGAATTTCTCCATTTCCATGCAGGTCCCTGTCACCTGTCAGCCTCCTCAGAGTCCTCTTCCCTATCTCCCCTCCTCTCTCTGCGTGTTCATCCTCCGCGTTCAAATTTCTCTCAAGTTCTGATGCTGAACAGATGAACCATCAGCCAGGCAGCCTTTTCCTTGGGCACAGTTCCCTTTTGTTTTCACATGTTATATGCACACTACGATATCTCCTCTTCAAAGTCCCATGAGAACAGAGCAAGTCAAAGGACCTGGCAGCTCCATGGGGGGCTGAAGAGGTGGTGGGTTCAGAGGTCACTGCCTCTTAGCTTCCCTTCTCCTGATTATCCTGCCCCAGCTAAAGTTTGAAGCTTTCTATTTAAAGGTGAGGAAAATATATAGGCAGAAAACAGACATTTGCAAAATCAGTGCATTAACATTTCTCCATCGTTGGTCTGGGAGAAAACAAAAGAGATTTGATTGTAGTCGCTCCAGCTGATCCAGCTTACGGATCCAGCTTCATGTCCTCAGAAGCTGAGTCTCTAAGCAGACCTGCTCTCTGAGAGTGTCCCAGGAAGTATGAAGCTTCAGTATCTGGGTGTGGCTCCCAGAAATGCCTCTGGCTCAGAGAAGCAAACCGACCTTTCCTCAGGCCATGTGCCCTGAGATTCAGAAAATATCGTCCCCTTGGCCGTGGGCTGATCTCCCAACCTCAAATTATCTCCAGCCCCTCACTACTCTAAGAGTGGTTCCCCTCCTGGCAGTGGGGACACAATGTGCCTGGGCCCATCAGGAATACAGACTCTTAGGCACAGCATTTCAACAAGGTCCCTGTGGCCTTCTGTGCACACTAAAGCTTAAGAAGCCCTGGGCTAGAGGATGATGATGGTGGAGTTTTAGCCTGCAAATCCGGGAGGGCTTCAGTGAGCTCTTTATCATTATGGGATACATGCCCACCACACATTCCCCTCCCCCATCTCTTTCATAGTCATTGAGAAACGTATTGTGCACGTCAGCTGGACTTCTTATCCACAGCTGAGAGAGTGCCTTGCTGGATGACAAGGAGCAGGTTGGGACGGGTGATGGGGGAATGCAACTGTGATAGGGGACACAGCCTCAAGGGAACTCAGCTCGTCCGGAAGTTCAGCCCACTACTTTGCTGCTTCTAGGTGTGTGATGTCTGAGCTTTAGGGCTTCAGTTAAGGAAGAAAAGGTGAGGCTGCAAACTGGAAGCCGGGAAGCCAAATCCCAAACTGCCTTTGTGTGCTGGGAATTTGGGCCCCATTGTTTAATCCTTGGAAGAGAAAGAGAGTGTTCTAGCCTCACAGGTCTGGGTGGGAGATGGGGGTGCAGCACCGACCAGGATCCCCTCTTCCCCAGCCTTGCTTTCTGCCTGCAGGACCAGGAGAGGCTGGCTAGCAGGGCTTCCCTCTTGCCAGGCAGATGAGCTGCACTGTGGGAAGGGCAGCCGGGGCAATCCCAGCCTCCGCCCGTGACGTCAGAGGAGCTGCCTATAGTGATGCCTAGCTTGGAGCTTATCACCACCCCTGTCTCTCCCTCTGCTCCCCCCGTGGACATTGAACAGGTGCACGTGACAAACTCCTGGCCTTGGGTTTCACATATTCTGGAGAGAGAAACCTCTGTTGTCTACCCTGAGAAAGGAGACTGGGAAGAAGGTGTGTGTGGCAGGGCATTGGGGCTGGTGAGCATGTGACCTTAAGTCCAGTCCCAGGGACGTGCTCTGGGTGATGTTATTGATATGGCTCTGTACATTTTCCAGGACACCTGGTTTTAAATGTTCTGCCTGCTGTCATATCATAAATCATTGAGAGCACTGGGGCTCCTGCTGTAATTCCCAGACTGTCTTCCCTATCCCACCCACAGCAGAACAAATATCACTCGGATAATGTGTCCTGATTCTTTTCAGGCAATTGGTGACAATTTGTTGCACAACAGGAAGTGGACAGTAACTTAAAGGATCATGTCTGTGGCCACCTGGAATTTCTGGGACAGGCCCAACATGAAATATTCTAGTCTGTTATCATTCAGTTCCCAAGGAACACTGGTGCGCCTCCAGCTGGCCCCTTGAGCTCTGCCGCTGATGTCAAATGCTGGCATTGTTGCAGAAAAAAATTAAGTTAATGAATATAATTTTTCCCATTTAAAAGTTTCTCTTCTAGTTTTTCTTACGCATTTGGCACCTGGTACCTATTGTAGCAAGCATATGCTAGCATTTGTCAAACTAAACAAGCAGTAGGAAAAAAAAAAAGAGAACTGAGGAACTCAGAGCTGATTGTGTGGAGGTCAAGCGTCCTTTTGTATGGCTGGAGGTTGGGTTTTCTTGATTATATACGTGCAGGATAATTGTATTTTCTGAGTTGAACACTGTTTTTAGTTCAGATGACAGCATTAACCAAATCAGCATTCCCTGGGGTGCTATAGAGAGCTCTCCCCTGACCAGATAGGAGACACCTTGTGCGAACCCAGGGTCCTAATGGCTGCTGGGGCTGTGGGCCTCTTTATACAGCCAGCTCTAGAGAGAGATGGAATGGTCTGTAGCCAGGCACATGCTGAGCCTTGAGGGGCTACTCAGGTGGAAGGGACAGGGCACCCACTCACATGAAATTCCACTATTAGAAGCTACTTTCTTTGGATTTTGAATGCAGTCTAAGGTAAAGAGTCTTGTAATAATTGACTTTTGAGGTTCATTTGCCTGGGACCAGAGCCCTGAAGGAAGGGTGGATCACTAAGTGGGAGACTGACGGGTGAAGGAGAAGGTTGAACAAACGTTTTCCACCATATGCATCGTGGCTTTGTTCAGAACTGGGCTTCTCCCTCCCTTTTCCACCGGGGGAACAAGGTGCTGTCAGTGATTGTGCCGAAATGTTTGTGTCCTTGCTTCCTTTCATCTGAGAGGCTCCTAAATGGTGATGTATGGACTGGGCATGATGAAGGAGGATGCTGTGTACGCTCTTGACATGGAGGAATAAGGTCCCAGGCTTTTCTTGAGAAGGATCGTCTTTTCTTTCTGAGATGATGTCTTTCTTAGTTGTCCAGTATTCGAATGCTCTTTTCCTTTTTTAAAAAATGAAATGGCAGTGATAGTAAATAACAATTTCAAAAATAAGGCTAAAATAATGTAGGGGACTGATATAGGGTGGTGAACTTAGAAGCTGTTCTTGAGCTTTGGCTGGCTGTGGAATCTAAAGCCAGATCAACACTGTGTAGTGCCCGGTGACCTGGCGATAGAAATAGACTTCTCTTTTAAATGGAAGGCTTTGGTTATGTTTCCAAGTATTCTCCACCTGATACTACATGCAAGGGCTTCAGGAGTTGAGTGAAGAGACAGATACTGCCCTCCAGGACAGATATGACAAGAACTCAGGTGAATCAGAAAGTGTAGTGATCTGTGCTTTCGGCAAGGGAAAAAATGTCAAAGAGGGATCCCAGCCAGGGGCAGGGGCTCATGCCTGCAATCCCAGCACTTTAGGAGGTGGAAGCGAGAGGATTGCCAGAGTCAAGGGGTTCAAGACCATCCTGGGCAACTTGGCAAGAACTTGTCTCTACAATAAATTAAAAAATTAGCTGGTGTGGTGGTGTGTGCCCGTGGAGTGTGGTGGCGTGGTGTGGAGGCTGAGGCGGAAGGATCACCTGAGCCCAGCAGGCGGAGGCTGCGGTAGCTGTGATTGTGTTATTGCACTCCAGCCTGGGTGACACAATGAGATTTTGACTTTGACTTTAAAAAAGGGGGGGGGGGTCGCAAGGAGGAACAGATCACCTCTTATTGGGGAGAGAAAATCAGGTAGATCTGTTATATTTGACCTCAGAAAGCTCCTTAGCCTGACACAGAAACAAGGGACATTGTTACTTTTGATCTGTTCTTTAACACCAGCCCGCCACGCTCAACTACCACCACCAAAGAAAAATCTAGGGAGTATCATCAAACATGTTCCTTCTTCCCCTAGTTATTCACATCCTAATTTGATACTTTCAGTACAAAACGAGGCCAATGTCACTTATACCTGTGATCTCGGCAAGTTTCTGATCACAGACTTCACCAGTCAAAAAAATTTTGAGGGCCTACTTGCACTATTTGTAAAATGCATGCTCGTACTACTGTTCTAATACCTTGATGTAACTATAAATTCCCACACAAATAGAAATGACTAACAATAGCTGTAATAGACATTCTAATATTTTCTTCCTGTACTTCAGTGGATAATGTCCGCACCTTCTGGGGTGACCCACCCTAGCTTGAAGACCACCACTCCAGAGAGGTAGGTACACATAGGCTGTTGAAGGAGACTGGATTTTGTAATCAAAGCTCTTATGGACAAGAAGAACCCCAGGTTGGTTACTGTTAGGGTACACTTCCTATTCCAGAGCAAATCCCAAGAGTGAGCTGGTATCTGTGGATGTTAGGGAGAAACGACAGATCAGCCATGGGTACGAGGCAGAGATGCTTTGTCTTAAGTCAGCTTGCAGTACAGAATTTGCATTTAACACATCACTAATTGGTACATTTCCCAGGACCTCCCTGCTTGATCTTGAGGGGTGGTAAGTAATGTAAGCAGCAAAGATGAGGGGGGTAAGGGGTGACCTTGCTGCCCCATTCCATTGGGCATAAGGAGTCCCAGATATAAGGAGGAGGGCAGAAATTCTGGGAAGGCCTGCTGGAGGAGTCCTGCAAACCGCCCCCCCCACCCCAGACCATCACTGGCCTTGGAGGAGGACTAAACTGGGAAGGAAACACGCAGTTAGGACTGAGCAGTGGTGTCATCATCGTAAAGTCCTGTCCAGGTGCTCCCAGCTGTCAGCCATTGGGTACACTTTAACCCCTTCCTGATAGAGGAGTTCCAGTTCTAGGTAGACCCCCTTCTTACTACCACACGAAGGGGACCCCCAAAACCCAGAATTTGTTTGCAAAATATTACATTTTTTTTTTTGAGTTGGAGTCTCACTCTGTCGTCCAGACTGGAGTATAGTGCCTGCTCCCGGCCACCGCAGCCTCGACCTGCTGGGCTCCGGCGATCCTTCCGCCTCAGCCTTTCAAGTAGCTGGAACTACAGGCACGCACTACCACACCCAGCTCATTTTTGATTTATTGTAGAGATGAGGGCTTGCCAAGTTGCCCAGGCGGGTCTCGAACCCGCGGGCTCAGGCAATCCATTCACCTTGGCCTCCCAAAGCGTGGGATACAGGCTGAGCCACCGAGCCAGGCTTATTCTTACATCTTTAAACTTCAGTTATCTCTCTACAGTACTCTCTGTCTGATGCAATACATCTAACGAGGCCCTTTTTCCAGTGCTCAAAACGATGTTTAAACTCATCCATTTTGATGCCTTTTAGTGCTTCTGACATTTTTTGTTTCACCTCTTCCACATTGGCAAAAGGTTTTCCTTTGGGGACTTTTTTCACCTGGGGAAACAAAAAAGTCGCTCAGGGTGAGATCAGGTGAATAGGGAGGGTAGGGCAGAGGGTTATGCCATTTTGGGGTCAAAAGTTGCTGAACACTCAGTGTGGTGTGGGCAGGTGTGCTTGTAAATCACCCCTCATGAAATGGGCAAATGCGTTGAAAGAACCTCAAAAAAAAAAAAAAAAAAGCACTGAAGTTGAATGCAGCCTCCCATAACAATGCTAGCTGGTATACTGGTGCCGATGGTTCCTAGAACACTTACCTAGTGGGGGACGCCTGTACTACAAGGGGTTCATCCTCCAAAAAATAATTCTTTTTGGGTCTCCCCTCATAAATACAAGTCTCCAGTTTCCATAAGCCAAGTTGGGGTCCACATAGGGCTCGCTTCATCGATGCTGACTTACAGTCACCTCTTCTTAGTCACATATTTCCCAATTGAAGGCCACCTATACTGCCACATAGGTTGTGAATGCTGGGAGAAAACAGAAAACGCTTAACACTTCAGCAACCCTTTATCAAGCACCTACCAAGTGTCAGGCACTTGGGAGGAGCTGGGGGGCAGAAGGATTCTTCCTTTCCTACAGTGCTCGTGTGGTCCAGAGCTTTCCAGGGTCTTCCTGGGCAAGACAGCCTGCTGAGGCTTCAGAGCTGGTTGTCTTCCTTTCCAGGGACCCTTCTGGGCCATCTCCTACCAGATGTTCCATGGTGAGAATCCTTGCTAGCTCCTGAAGAGAAGCTAGCAAGGATTCAGAGAGGACTGGCCCACAGAGAGTGAGGGAGTGAGGCGGCAGTGGTTTGGGAAAGAAGGGATTTGCCAAGACAGCCAACCACGTGCTCGTGGGTAGCCTTTGCTTGGGAAGCCCTGGCAGGTGCCACGGGGCTGCTACACAAGCCCTCGGGAGGCCCCACCCACTGCAGAGTAGCTGAATCAGAATCCCCAAGAGTGGGAACCCGAGAAAAACCTCATCAAGTGATTCTCACCTGTTATGAAGTGCTTGGTTACCACAGAGGACTCAGCTCTTGTTCCAGAGGGATTGTCTGCGTGGGTTCTGAGCATACCTAAAGCAATGTAGCCATTTGCTCAAACCCCACACTCTTCTGCTCTCTACCTCCCTCCCTCTCTTCACACACACACACACACACACACACACACACACACACACACACACCCACACACACACACACACACACACACACACACACACACACCATAGGTAGGAGAGAGAAAGAATTATTGATAAAGGCAACTGAATACTTGCCTTGAGAAGAGTTGATCAGTTGTTCCACTGGTCATTTTTAAGGAAATGCATCATTACTGTAGTTACCATTTGCAGAGTGTGAATTTAACACCTGGAACACAAGATGATCCCACAGGACTGGAGGGAGCAGGCTGTCTGCTCAGCCAGTGCTACCCAGCAGGTCCCAACCCCCAAAGGCTCACGGTTCAGTTGCGCCTCCCAACCTGCCCAGCCAGGCGGGTCAGCCTCCGGTCTGTGACTTCTGAAGGTCGGCTGGTTCTGCCCCAGCAGCTGCCCCAGTTCTCCCTTTACTGAAGACTTCAGAGGCAGAGGCCTGTGCTAATCACCCGAGGACCGATGTGAGGCCTTTGTGGGACTGTCTGAGCCTTGGGTGTTTATTATCCTTCTGAATGGCGTTCTCCCAGGGAGGGGAGCAGGGAGGGGGCCCTGGCAAAGCCAAAGAACAGTAATCTTCGGGAAAGAAAGAAAAAGGCCAGCAACAGCAACAAAAACTTCCTGCAGATGTGGAATTTGAAGGAATCCAGAGAAAGCAAGGCTATTTTTAGTAGGAGTAAAACCCGGATAGACGCCACAGGCTGCTGTCACTAACGTTCGACTATAAGCAACATTCTCATATTTAAGCATGACAACCCTGCAAATTGAAAAGAACCAACACTCTCTGCTTGCTGAGGAGAAGCTATGCTTTCCCTCAGCCCATGGGAGGACTGGCTCCATGTGCTGTCCGGCCTGGCCAGCATTGGGTTCACCTGTGTTGTTGCCATGGCTATTTACATGTCAGCCACTGACGTCAGGCTACTCAGTGGTGGTGACAGGGGTGCTGTTCTTTCTGGGTGAAAAAGCTGTGCAGCATTACCTCTGTACAGAAAACGGCCAGCACTCTCTGCTCAATTAAGCATGCATGTGTGGAAATACAACACTCAAATGAGCAGGAATAAAAATATATTAAATTTGAAGAAGTTAAGTAATACCATCAGGGAAACCGGTGAACTTGAGATGAACCCAAGAATGTTGAAAAAGAGAATCCCAGAAACATGAGCTCGGGAGCAGTTCAGACCCCAAATGAGACATGTGCATTGCTTCCTCCATGCCCTGCCTGAATATCTTGCCCAGATCAATATCAGGAGGCCTGGCATGCAAGCTCTTTTGAAACTTTAAGCAGCAAGCACTTTTCTAAGTCCTATTAGAAAATAATTCACTGTTAATGTAGTGATTTGAACTTTTGGGGGCAAGATTTCTGAGGACAAATTCTAGGAGATGACTTCCCCATTCACCCGTTGCCCATTCTGACTGGCACCTGTTCCTACCTGCCCTGCTTGGGTAGGTGTTCATTATTGGCATTCCCACTGGTTAACAGTGGCTCACAGCTGAGTGAGAAGAAAAAGCAGAAGAAAACCAGAGAACAGAGCTGACAGCCTCAAGTCGGCCTGAATGCAGAATGACAAACTCAGCTGTTTTAATTATTTCCAGCTTGTGTTGACCTTGCTATACACGCACAGAAGTTTGAGCTTTTCTAGACAATCAGCAAAGTGAAGCAAGATGAGAAGAGAGTTTGAATGGTTTGTGTGGCCTCCCCTTTGGGGCCTTACAGCAGCGGTTTCAAAATTCGGCCCCAACAGCAGCAGGTCACCTGGGAGCTTGTGAGAAATGCAGATTGTGCCTTCTGCCCAGACCTGCCTTCTGAATCGGAAACTCTAGGGGCTGGAGCCCAGGAATCTGTGGGTTAAAACATTTTTTTAATATGATGATAAAATACATAGAACATAAAATTTTCTTTTTTAAGTGCACTGTTCAGTGGCATTGACGGTGTTGTGCAACCATCACCCCTGTTTTTCTAAAACTTTTTCACCACCCCAAACAGAACCACTGTAATCATTCAGCAATAATGCCTCACCCCCTCTGACCTGAGCCCCTGCAAATCTCCAGTCTACTGTCTGTCTCTGTTAATTTACCTGTTCTAGATATCTCATACAGGTGGAGTCATGTGGCCTTTTGTGTCTGGCTTTTTTCACTTGGTGAAATGTTTTCAAGGTTCATCCATGTTTAGAATGTATCAAGACTTCATTCCTTTTTATGGCTGAATAATAATATTCCATTGTATGGAAGTTTACGGACACTTGGGTTGTTTCTACCCTTAGGCTATTGTGAATAATGCTACAGTGAACTTTAGTGTACAGATATCAGTAATCTGTGTTTTAACAAGCCTTCTAGGTGACCCTGATGCACCCTCAAGTTTGAGAAGCCCTGGCCATGAGCGCTAGTGCAGTCTTTATGCAGGAACTCAAATGCTAGGCGGAGGCTCTGTGTACTACTGTAGCTTCCTTTACCCAGCCAGAGGTCAAGGCTGTGGTCACTTGCATCTTCTTGCTGCTGCTGAGATCAAGATTTATAGTTTCTTGGAAGTCCTAAGACTGAGCCCTGGAGAATTGCCTTTCCAGATTAGAGGTTCTCATTGACATTGTTTCAAGATGATGCCTCAAATGTTTCAAAGAGATGGCAGAAAAACATTTATTAATAATACATAACCAATTCAATTGTTGTTAGTTGGACTTCTGGACCTACTTAGATGTTTTATGATCCTCGATGATTACCTTGATATGAGCTATAGTAATGACTTTCTCTTCTCTTACATATAGAAATCAACTAGTTTCCTGAGAATTCTAGATGTCAAAAGTGAGAAGAAAAGGAAAAGAGAAAATTGTGTTTGTTCTAAGTTCACAGAGACTTGGCTAATGTTTGATGACTATTTTCTTAAGATTTTACAGGTCAAAAGACCTTGTTCTCCACTGATATTCTTAACTGATAGCTAAGTAACTTGGTCATGGTTGTTCAGCCAGGAAATGATCAAGTCAGGATTAGAATCCAGGTCTCAGTCCAAAGTTGTTCATTCACATACTGGCAGCTAAAGGCTTCAGTAGTATCCCTTTAACAGGGGACTCCTAGATATGTTATATTTTAACCTGAAGATATACATCTTTATGGGTAGAAAATCATACCTGAGGAACAATCCTTTTTTTTTTTTTTTTTTTTGAGTTGGGTCTCACTCTGTCGCCCAGACTAGAGTGCAGTGGCCGCTCCCAGTCACCGCAGCCTCAACCTGCTGGGCTCTGGTGATCCTTCCGCCTCAGCCTTCCAAGTAGCCAGAATTATAGGCATGCGCTACCACGCCCGGCTGATTTTTTTATTTATTGTAGAGATGAGGTCTCGCCTGCCCAGGCGGGTCTCGAACCCGCGGCTCAGGCCATCCACTCACCTCAGCCTCCCAAAGGCGCGGGATGACAGGCTGAGCCCCCGAGCCCGGCAGGAACAATCCTTTTCAATCATCACAAAATCACACCATGTCATCCCTTTGAGCTCAGTGCTGGCCATTGCTGAGGGACAGGCTCGGAAGGGTTTCATCCCGTGTCACACGTTGAGAATGAAATGGAGGTGTGAGGTGGAGCAGCCTGGATGCTGATGGTCTGTCTGGACGTTATGATGCCGTAAGGACAAATAGCAGTGATAGAGGATGCTTTCCGTGGATGGAAGGCCAAGGGAGTACATAACCCTGTTGCCAGGTCTATGAAGGTGAAGGTGAAGGTCTATGCCGTGTGGAGGGGAATGCAGTCATGCTCGGAGTGGCTGTGTGTGTGTGTGGGCGGAGGGGAGAGAACGAGAGCGCCAGGCCTATGAATAAGGGTTGCAGAAAGGCATTTCTCTTTTCAGTGTCAGAAGGGGCTTGCTAATTAAAGTAGCATGAGCACTCTTGTCAAGTAGTGAGTTTCCTGTTGGCAGAAGCATCTCGGTAGAGTCGGATGAATAACCAAGTATATTGGAGCAGGGTTCCCTGTACTGATTGGAAAGTGCAGTAAAACGACCCCTTGGTGCCAGTTCAACTACAAGGTGTTATGACTCTGAGCTCCCAAATATTGCTGGATTGTTACTTGCTGAATGCAAAACCAGTATCAAAAGGAAATTTGATATTGATCTATTGTGTTAGCTGTTTAACGTATGACACTCCTTTTAAAAAATCACTAAGTGTGATTGATGGAAATTTCTGAAATAGTTAGAGTTAATTACTGTTTGGGGATTTGTCTTCTTCTGGTTATGAATTCAATGGGAGCATCAATTTAAATGTTTCCTGATAACTGTGTACTGCTCTGACCTACTGGCATTTCCCTTTTTATGTTAATAATTAGAGAACTCAAAATGGAGCCACTCTATGGGTCAAGATCTTAGCTGTAACAAAGCAGGAAAGACCCAGCTGGAGCCTGAGGCATCTGTAGGGACTGTGTGTGTTATTACTCTTTAGATTTCATATAGCTTACATTAGTGAGGTCTGAGGATTTGGGTGACTGGGACGATCATGGTCTTCAGGCATCTGAAGGGTATAAACACGAACGAAGGAAGGAATTTATTTAGCTTGAAACAAGGGGTAGAACTAGGATAGAAGTAATGGAATAAAATTAAGAAAAAAAGATTTAGGCTGAATATTAGTGGGGTACTTCCAAGCAGTAGATATATTAAGCTTTTAGGTATTTTTCTAGGGATTGTTATTCTATGTTGTGTGAGTCACTTGAATATTAGAGGGACAAAACCTGAGATAATCTCCTTGAGAAAACCACAGCCTTCGGGGATCAGGCAAAAACGGAGAGCTTTCTCTGCTTGTTTCTTGTCTGTCTTTTTAAAAATTGTATTTTTTTTCTTTTGAAATAGAGATGAGGTCTTGCTATGTTGCCTAGGCTGCTCTTTTTTTTTTTTTTTTTTTAAGTTGGAGTCTCGCTCTGTCGCCCAGACTGGAGTGCAGTGGCCACTCCCGGCCACCGCAGCCTCGACCTGCTGGGCTCCGGCAATCCTTCTGCCTCAGCCTTCCAAGTAGCTGGAACTACAGGCGCGCGCTGCCACGCCCGACTAATTTTTGATTTACCGTAGAGACGAGGTCTCGCCACGTTGCCCAGGCGGGTCTCGAACCCGCGGGATTACAAGCTGAGCCACCGAGCCCAGCTTACGCTGGTCTTGAACTCCCCTGGGCTCAAGCAGTCCTCCCACCTCAGCCTCCCAAAGTGCTAGGATTAAGGTGTGAGCCACCATGCCCAGCCCCTTGTCTGTCTTATAAATGTGAAAAGCTTGGTGGACAATTCCCTTCTGAGTTACTTCTGTCGACCTACACCACATACTTGCTTTTGTGTTCAGACCAGGAACTATTCGAAGGATGGTATGTTCCCTGAGGGAAATACCTGAATGTGAAAATCAGCACAGTTCCCAACTACCCTGGGTGGATCAGGCTGAGCCCTACTGGTTAGACCTGCCTCTGGAGGGCAGAAGATGAGGCGAAGTTAAATCAGTTCCTGTTATTGAGGGGAAAGAAGTTTGAAACTCTGAGTTAAAAGAAGATGCTTGCTGCTGAGAGAGTTGAGCCCTGCTTGTTGAGGAGGAGGGAGGCCTCAGCCCCCATGGAATCCCCAGAAGCCAGGAGCTTCTTTTTCTGTGGAGCACCATCCTTTGTACTCTAGGGGTCTGCTTGTCCTGGTCTAGTGTGAGAGGGACCCCCAAAACCTGGAATTTATTTATAAAAAATTGTGTATTGGATCTTACATGCTTCAACTTCAGTCACCTTCGAAGTAGTGTCCGTTGGATGCACTACACCTATCAAGATGCTTTTTCTACTGCTCGAAACGGTCTTTGAACTTGTCCATCTGGATGACTTTTAGTGCTTCTGCCATTTTTTGTTTCACCTCTACCACACTGGCAAAAGTGTTTCCCTTCGAGGACTTTTTCATCCAGGGAAACAAAAAATAAAGTTGCTCAGGGTGAGATGGGGTGAACAGGGACAGTGGGGCATGGATTGTGTCATTTTGGGTCAAAAACTGCTTGAACACTCAGCGCAGTGTGGGCAGGTGTTCTTGTAAATTACCCATCATGAAATGGGCAAACGCATTGAAATACTCTCCAAAAAGAAAAAAAGAAAACCAATTTACTAAAGCTGAACGCAGCCTCTCTCAACAGCCTCTAAGCTGGTCCACAGATGCCAATCGGTTCCTGGAACACTCACCTATCGGGGTAGCCTGTACTCCAAGGGGCCCGCCCTCCAATCGATAATTCCAGGTTTTTGGGGGGTCCTCCCTCGCACAGACATCTCCTCCATGGAGAAGGAGACACCCAACTTCCTGAGACCACCAGTCACAGCTTCAGGACTTGTAACCTTCCTGGACCAGCTGTGGTGGACACCAGGCATTGCCTGGATGACGCGCAGGGACCCAGGCATCCTTCTGTGACTAATAACAGACATTTGCACTGAGGTATTTTGCATATGCCATTGGATAGCACTGGGAGTAAAACAATAGAAAGCCATGCTGACATCTGGGGATGATTTTTGTGTGACGATCTTGGGAGCTTCAGTACGTCTAGCTTCCTCTGTGGGCAGCTTCACAGAGGTGGGCATCTGGGGAGATGCTTTCTATGATGGGGGAAGCTCCCATGTAATTTTCCACTTTGAATCCTACATCTTTTTGTACTAAGTAAAATAGTGTTTTGCTCGTTAAAATAGCTTTGGAACATGGCTCGTCTGTGCGCTAGCATTGTCCTAGAAGGGAATATGATTCTTAAATTGCAACCGAATCGGAGACCGTTCCATGGCCCTCTGCGAGGGGCCGAGCGCAGATTTGAGTCTGATGATTGCTTTGACTGCGGAAACAGTGGGGGCCATAATCTCCGAAGCAGCAGACCCTGGCAGCGTGGGTTCGCCCTGTCCTTTGATTTAGAGCCCTTGGCTGTCTTGCCTGGCCCAGAATCCCATATTCCATTGAAGTCTGGCCTCAGGCTGTCTTCTTGGGCGGCGCCACTTGCATCCAGGCCTTGGGGAAGGCCTTCTCTCTGTCCCCTGGATGCCCTGGGATGCAGCCAGGAGAGGCTGCAGAAACAGCAAAAGCTCAGACGGGGGCACCGGGGAGCTGCTAGCTGTTGCTGGGCTGGAATCCGACT
Organism: Carlito syrichta; assembly: GCF_000164805.1. Lineage (NCBI taxonomy): Eukaryota > Metazoa > Chordata > Mammalia > Primates > Tarsiidae > Carlito > Carlito syrichta. The sequence goes on from NW_007259914.1 coordinate 504,258, forward strand.
GGGAGGATGGAATTGGGGGCAGGCAGGGACGTGCCCCAGAGCAGCAGTGCTCCCCAGATGTGAGTCGCTGTTGCACACCTAGGAGTCCCCACGGCACCAGGGTGTGGTGTTCAACAGGGTGGAACATCCCTTAATGAGGTTTCTATGTGTGCACCGGTTTTTGAATGTCATGCTGGAGTCTCAGCACAGTGGGGGGTGATATCCAAGGAAAATACCTTCCACATCCGTTTTCTAATCCTGATTCTGAAGAGGGCAAACTCTTCAGAGGACCATGGAACAGTCTCCAATTCGGTTGCAATTTAAGAATCTTATTCCCTTTGAGGACAATGCTAGCATTACAGATGAGCCCTGTTCCAAGGCTATTTTAAAGAGCAAAACACCATTTTACTTAACACAAAAAGACTGTCCCATTTAAACTACCCCAGGGCAAAGACCAAGCTCTGTAAAGTGTCTAGCGACATAGAGGTGGGCAGCTTAGGTAGTTTTATGCCTTCTCATTAGATAATTGTTGCAGCTGGGCGTGGTGGCTCACACCTTCAATCCCAGCACTTTGGCAGGCCAAGGTGGGAGGATTACTTGAGTCCAGGAGTTTGAGACCAGCCTAGGCAGCATAGTGAGACCTCATCTCTACAAAGAGTCTCAAAATTAACCATCTGTGTTGGTGCGTGCCTTAGTCTCAGCTATTTGGGAAACTGAGGCAGAAGGCTCGCCTGAGCCCAGAAGGTGAAGGTTGCAATGAGCCATAGGCAACAGAGTAAGACTCTGGTGATCTTCAAGGACAATATAAAACTCTCAAGATGAGATTAATTTGGATTCTTGCTAATTTCAAAAGTCAGTGTCATGACGAGGAATATGTGAATGTGCTGTTAAAAAAAAAAGGAAAAAGCCACCTTCTAAAAAGTGGGGTAAATTATCATCCAGGATTGGGTTGAGCAGACGACTCCCGTCCCTTTACTGTTAGTGAACATCAAAGATGTCTTAAGCTAAGAACACAGTTGTCTGTCTCAGTGTGACACCCATTTACTGTGTGTCAAGCTGCAGGAAGTCCAGCTGATGTAAATAGATTAATATTTAAAAAGTAATACAGAAGAATGAGGTTCCAAACATGTAATGTTTAATTATTAAAAACCCGTAATGGAATTCCAATCCAAACTCATCTCTCACGTCTCACTGGTGCTCAGCAAAAAAAGCTCAATTAGCTGGGGATCCTGCCTATCCCACAGCTCATTTAGACTATCCCAGGGCCAAGCCCAAGCTCCCTTAAAGTGTCCAGTGACACAGAGGGGCAGCTTAGGTAGTTTTATGACTTCTCATTAGATAATTGTCACAGCCGGGCATGGTGGCTCACGCCTGTAATCCCAGCACTTTGGGAGGCCAAGGTGAGAGGATTACTTGAGTCCAGGACTTCGAGACCAGTCTAGGCAACATAGTGAGACCTCGTCTCTACAAAAAGTCACAAAATTAGCCAGCTGTGGTGGTGTGTGCCTATAGTCCCAGCAATTCAAGAAGCTGAGGCAGAAGGATCGCCTGAGCCCAGGTTGAGGTTGCAGTGAGCCATGGGCAACAGAGTAAGACTAAAAAAAAAAAAAAAAATGTAGATAATTGTTGCAATTCTCTTTCATCAAACTGATGGGTAAATGACTGTCCAATGCTCACAGGACTTGGAAGAGAATTTGAGTTACTTCCAACTGGGAGGACTTGGGAGTGTTAGGTTACCTTCTAGAAATCACTTTTGGGTTTATCACGTCATGAAGTATGTGTCTGGTTGGAAGAGTTTACTCGTCTTTTAGTCCAGGGGTAGCTAGTCACTGTTTTTCTCTTGAGACCATAGTTCTTCTGACCCTTTAGGACATGTGTGTCACTCACTCTTGATAAGGCTGAATTTGTCCAGAGGCCTGTGACAGGGAACGGTCAAAGGAAGTGATAAAATGATCAGTATAACTCTGAGTAGAATAAATCCTCATTCACAAACCAATTGAATTTATTTCACAATCAGTATGCTGGCAAGGCTGAGTGAAATAGTGTTTCTTGTGTTTTTATTCAGCGTGAGAGATAAGGACAGTCCTTTGCATACATATATGAAAATGGCATCATCTGTTGTTCTTGGTATTTTGCTTTAAGAGCACGTGTGAAGAGCCCATTTAGTTGTGGTAGCTTATTTCTCATATATGCTCATGAATTCGTCTGTCATGCAGAAAAAGCAGCGATATGACCCAGAAAGCTCTCAGGTGGAGATTCAGGGTTTGGAAGGTCACACCGTAGGTAACGGTATTCATGACATCCTGTTGGGCTTGCGGGCTGTGTGGGGTAACTGGAACTGAGGGGACAGAAATTGAGTTTGTAGTGACTGCAGAAGCTGAAACCACAGGGTGAAACGTAATAGGGGTTAGGCCTTGGTGAGCACAGGAAGCTACTGCGGGGGGAGCAGTGGGGCTGAGAAAAGTGCCACAGGGGACATGTAACCTTGATTCTTGGCAGGACACAGTCTGCTCACAGGCAGAGGGGCCCACGCATGGGAAATCACCTTCACCTTCTGCTACAGCTCAGTTACAGTCAACAGTTGTGTGCTGAACCCTTGCCGAGTGCAAGATGGTGCCCTGGGCATGAAGGCGCCATGAGACCCAGACCCAAGCCCACAAAAAAAAGCTTTAACCCTCAGAAACGTGGTAGGGCCTAGGCTTCCTGGGCCTGTCTTATGTGCATCCAAATCATACAAGTAGCATTTTTCAAAGTGTTCACCTACAGGATCCTATTTTTTAAAAAAGTCTTATTTTTGAAAAGTTGAGGAAAGTCTGGGTGAGTGAAGTTAGGTTTGTTTCTTTCCCGCAGGTCTTCTCAGAGGCTTGAGTATGGCAGCACTACTAAGAATTCCCAAAGAAGAGTACAGGGTATACCGTGCTTCCCAGCTTATCTGACTGTGGGATTCTTTTGGGGGTTGGAACATTGGTGGATCTGGTGTTTCTCAGCCTACACATTAGTTGGGGCATCAGTGGTCATTGAGGAGGGGATAGTTGCGTTGCATTTAGGGACAAGCAAAGACCGATAGAACATCCCATTTCCTTTCTTGGAGACCTCAGAGACTGTAGTGCTGGTATATGCAGGCATCTACAAGGGGCATGTCCTGGTGTCTACTTTCTGCTTCTGAGCCTGCAGAAGGCACAGCCTCCCGGCCCTTGGGTTTGAGTTGGCCTACCCTAATGCTAGGCTGAGGCTGTCTGGATACCCCGCACCCATAGCAGGGTACAGGGTCATTAGCCACAGGGAGCCAGCATTGTGGGCTCGTGCAGGGACCTTGAAGTCACTGCCACTTTCTAGATTTCCCCTATTTTTTTTCTTTTTTTTTTTGAGTTGGAGTCTCACTCTGTCACCCAGACTGGAGTGCAGTGGCCGCTCCCGGCCACTGCAGCCTCGACCTGCTGGGCTCTGGTGATCCTTCCGCCTCAGCCTTCCAAGTAGCTGGAACTACAGGCGCGTGCTACCACGCTCGACTTTTTAAAAAATTTATTGTAGAGATGAGGTCTCGCCAAGTTGCCCAGGTGGGTCTCGAACCCGCGGGCTCAGGCAATCCACTCACCTCAGCCTCCCAAAGGCGCGGGATTACAGGCTGAGCCACCAAGCCCGGCTCGTTTTTTTTTTTTTTTTTTTTTTTTTTTTTAAGCCGTGAGTAATTACCTAGAACGGTTGTGGTAAGGATCTAATCAGAGATAGTCTGTCAAGCTGGGTTATACGCTTGGTTTTCCTGAAGTCATGGAAGCTTGCAATAAGGAAGCCCAAGGCAGTCAGGAAGCCTTTGCAGCTCCTCCTCATGGAGCCCGGGCAGTTGTTCTGGCAGTGATGGTGGTCTCACAGTGCAAATAACTGGCCGCTGGACTGTCTCATTGCCCCCAAGGAGTGGGCATCCGAGCTTCGTGACTTAGCGTGCTGCCTTTTAAGGATTTGCAACTCCTGCAGCCCGGCTCCTACTCCAGTTCCTTTCTCCCCTCTCCAACTCGTGACCTGCTGCCCGGGGTTTCTGCTTACTGCCTTTACTGCCTCTGCTGTCTTCTGCCTTTATTCCCACGACCACCAGCCCCGCCACTATGCTATCTTCATTTCAAACTTTCCAAAGAAGAATACCTACTTAGTTCATTGAGTTGCTCTGTCCCTCTTAGAAAGAGCCCACATCACCATCTTGAGGTGTCTGGGGGTCCCATGAGTCATGGCCAGAGAGGCAGCGGGGCCCACGGTCATAACGGCATCAGTGTCTAGTGGGCTGTACTCTGAGACAGACACATTGAGCATGCAGTTCTCTTCCTCCCCTCCTTCCCTTTCTGGTTCCTCCCACCTTTGCATGTGCCAATCTGTATCAAAGGCATGCCTCGATATTTAGCACAATTTACCCAATAATGCCTTTTGTTTCACTCTTAGACACTAAGCGCCCCAAAAAAGAAAGGCCCAGCCTCACATGTTTAGATGATTCCTCAAATACTTCTCGCTTTTGTTCTCGCCAGATCCAGGGCCCATGACACGGCCTGTTTCGATCAGGCAGCTCTGTCACGCTCATTTCTCCACTTACTCAGGAGCCGAGAGGCCACTTGCACGAAGGGTCAGATGGCAATACAGTATTCTTCTGCATCTCATTACCTCTTTCAGAGGAGGCCAAAGAATGATGTTATTAGTCATACAGGGGTTATGAGATGAGGGCTTTTACTCAAATGTTGACAATTGGTATATAATTGTTGCTAGTCTTAATTTACTTATATCTAGAATAAGTAATGTTACCTGGCTGCTTGTCACTTTGCAGACTTCTGGTGAGTGGTGTCGTGATAGTGTCTATTGAGCCACTTGAATTTCTTGGAAGAAAGGTGCTGTGTTAATACCAGGTGTGTTGAAGTCTATAGGAAACCAGATCTGTGCCCCAGGTTGTCTTGCTTCACAGCATTTAGCAATTCGGGCATTCAGCCGGGATGAGGAGATTCAGATGGGCTAACCCAGGGTTTGCTGATGAGGATGGAGTGGTAAGAGAGATTTTCAGTGGAGAATCCAGCGTGTGTGGAGTGTTGGTTTTCAACCAGGTAGTTAGCACAGCAGGATAGCTGTATTCACAGAACAAAGATGGGAGAGAACAAGACAGCCCAATGGGCCCCCCAAACAGCCCAGAAGCTTCTCAGAGACAAAGAAACCAACAAGTAGATCTGAAGAAATCAGAAGCAGTCCAGCACATCCCTCCCATATACCTAAGAAATTGTCACCAAGCAGGCACTCTCTTGCAGGTTTTAATTAGCTTAAAAAAGATAAAACAGCAGACCACCCCAATTATTCTTTCTCCCCAAGTTAGTGAGCCCAGCACACTGGGCCTTTTGAATGTGCAGCTTTGTGTACCAGAGGCCATAAATGTCACATTTGTATGTGAGTGAGCATAAGGGATTCCACTGGTGACTCTGGGCCGGGTGACTGGTGCTGGCCAGAAGCTGAGCCTAGGGCTAAAACACCCGTAGTGAGCTCAAGACTACAGCCTGGCTCGAAAACCTCCTCATTATTGCAATTATATTGCTGTCAAACACTCCACAAGCCATGGGAAATACAGTGGAGAATTTGGGGGTCAAATGTTCTGTTGGTTTGGGTTTTGGGGTTTTATTTTTGTGGTGTGCTTTTTACTTTGAAGTACACATTATAGGAAAATTTGTAGTAGGGGATTTTTCTCTCCCTCTTTTAAAAAATAACAGATTTAACAGAAGAATAATAGGCGAATGAGTAGAGTATAGATAAACCAGTTGACCCTGATTTTTAAAAAACATACAAAAATATTATAAATGGACATTCATAATAATACATAAAAGCATCTGTATAGTAAGTCCCCTACATACGAACCTTCAAGTTGAGAACTTTCAAAGATGCAAATTTGCATTCACATGTCCACTCATGTAAGTTAGTTCACATGTCTGGCATCCATTGTTATGTGCTGTACTGTAAGTTTTTTTTTTTTTGGAGTTGGAGTCTCACTCTGTCGCCCAGACTGGAGTGCAGTGGCCGCTCCCAGCCACTGCAGCCTCGACCTGCTGGGCTCCAGTGATCCTTCCGCCCCAGCCTTCCAAGTAACCGGAATTACAGGCGCACGCTACTACGCCCAGCTAATTTTTTGATTTTATTGTAGAGATGGGGTCTTGAACCCGCGGACTCAGGCAATCCACTCACTTCAGCCTCCCAGGCTGAGCCACCGAGCCCGGCTTGTACTGTAAGATTTTAAAAGTTTTATTTTTTGTATTTTTTATGTATTATTTGTGTGAAATGTATTATAAACCTATTACAGTATGGTACTATATAACTGATTGGGTTAGCTGGGTACCTAGGCAAACTTTGTTGGACTTATGAACAAATTGGACTTATGAACGTACTCTCGAAATGGAACCGGTTCATATGTAGGGGACTTATTGTATTTATATGGCACTTTTACTTTTTATCTTTTGTAGCAACAAGGCCGCGCTATGTTGCCCAGGCTGGTCTTGAACTTCTGGGCTCAAGCATTCTTCTCGCCTCCACCTCCCAAAGTGCTGGGATTACAGACATGAGCCACAGCACTCGGGCTTTTTTAAATTTTGTTTTGTTTTTGAGTTGGAGTCTCACTCTGTCACCCAGACTGGAGTGCAGTGGCCGCTCCCGGCCACCGCAGCCTCGACCTGCTGGGCTCCGGTGATCCTTCCACCTCAGCCTTCCAAGTAGCTGGAATTACAGGCGCGCGCTACCACATCTGGCTAATTTTTTGATTTGTTGTAGAGATGAGGTCTCGCCTGCCCAGGCTGGTCTCGAACCCACGGGCTCAGGCAATCCACTCACCTCAGCCCCCCAAAGGCGTGGGATTACAGGCCGAGCCACCGAGCCAGGCTTCGGGCTTTTTATTTATTTATTTTTGAGTGCCTCCATTTGTACTCTTTGTTTTGATCCTCACGACAGACCTTGAAGGTAGGAGGGGGCCAGAGGGCACAGAAGCAGGACCTAAGGTTGCAAGGAGGATAGCACATGATGTCTTCTGATTCCTGGCCCATCACTTGCCTCACCAAACCATGCTGCTTCCTAAGTGAAGAGTAAAAGCCCAAAGCATTGATTGAAAATGGGAAAGAATGTATTTAGACATTTAAGATTCTCATCAAGAAAACTCAAAAGTATTGCATGGGGAGGAGAGACAAAAACTATTTCAATAAACCTGTAAAACTGGATACAATAAAGGTAGCAGGAATGACCCAGAAAGAAAGATGGGGGGTTCCGGAAGGGGCCAATTCTTCTCAGGAGTAGCTGGTCATGGAGGCTCACACCTATAATCCCAGCACTTTAGGAGGCCAAGGAGGGAAGATTGTTTGAGCCCAGGAATTCAAGACCAGTCTTGGCAACACATCAAGACCTTGTCTCTACCCAAAAATTTTAAACAGTTTGCCAGGAATGGTAGTACATGCCTGTAGTCTCCGCTACTTGGGAGGTGGGAAGATCGCCTGAGGCCAGAAGGTCAAGGCTATGGTGAGCTGTAAGATTCCAACTCAGAAAAAATAATTGAAAAAGAGTAAATAAAGTCAATAGCAGGAACAAACGAATGACTTCCAAGTCTCTCTTCCAGCGTGGAGAATGGGAAAGACCAAGTTACCTTGGACTGTAGGCATAAAACAACGAAAACAATCTCAGAGATTCCCCAGTGACTTAGAGAGATCTCACGTCTAGACCAGAATCAACATAGAGAACTAAAATATAAAATAGCATACCCCATTGCATATCTAATAGGTGGGCAAAATTCATGGAAATACATCTTTGTATAGCAATCCACACACTTGAGGGGGAATGCAAGAAAGATTTTAGGAAAATAAAAGGAAGTGTCAAATGAATAATTTGGGGGTATTAAGTACAAAATCTGGAGCAGAGGTGAAGAAATAAATTAAATTAGCAAAGGGCAATTTACCTCAATATCTACTATAGGGGACTAAAAAAAAAATCGGAATTATCTTTTGGAGGCCGGGCCCCTTGGAGTATAGGCTTCCCTTACTAGGTGAGTGTTCTAGGAACCCATTGGCACCAGTGGACCAGCTAGCTAGACCAATTGTGATGAAACGGGCAGCAAAATGGAGTGAAAAGATTATGGGCTGGAAGTTCTGGATCTGAATCCTTGCCTCACTATTTTCAGGCTGTGAGAGCTTAAGGAAACTACATCATCTCTGAATCTTTGTTTTCTCGTTTTTTAAGTAAAATGGAAAAAATGATAACTCCTTTACAAGTTTATTGTCAGAATAAAGAGAAATAAGTGGATGCTTCAGGCTTGGTGTCTAACAGATACTCGACAAATGTTTGCTCTTAAAAAGCAAAGACCTAACAGCAGGATATGACGCCTAAAAAAGCACATGCATTCTGGGTAGCATTAGCAGAGGAATAGTGTTCTACATGAGGGAGGGGAAAATTCCACTGGACTCTGCTGGTTAGGCCACTGCATTCCATTCTGGGCTCCACCCTTTAAGAGGGACATTAACAAGGTGAAATATATGCCTGGGTCAAAAGCCGTTGATCTCACTGTCAGGTCTTATAGGAGGACCCACAGGATAGGTGGGTTCTGAGAACTTCTCTTCTGGGGACTGGGTGCAAAAACTGGGAATATTTTAAAATAACAATCTGGAGGACCTATGATGACTCCTGGAAAGTACTTGAAAGGCGGAGATTTGGAAGAGAAGTTGATCTGTGCTGGGGAACCCTGGAAAACAGAACTACCAACAGTGGGTGAAAGTGACCAGGAGGTGGAGTGGTTAAACTTTCCAATAAACAAAGCTAGCCAACAACAAAATAGACTGGCTCAACTATATTGCACAGGGCTCTGCAATTATATGGTAACCCTCTTTAGAAGGCCACTGGGAGAGTCAGGGCAAAGGAGAAACCACTGTGGTGTGACTCACTCAGATGTGTCCATGGATGTGTCCCTGTCACAGGAAATATGGGTGCCCCAGCTTGCTATGGGAGACCAGGTTGGGCTTGGCCTGGGAAGTTACTTAGAGTTCTAAATGTTGGGGCTTCTGGAATTTCAAAACAGAAAGATATTATCGAATATCAGTCAACCATCTTAATCCCGTAGTCTTGAAGGAAAGTGCAGAAAACCCATGAGATAGTGGGCTGCATGGTCTTTGAAGTTAGACAGATCTAAATCAGACTCTGGATCTGCCATCTATTATCTGAGTAAGTGATCTTGGGCAAGTTATTTAACCTAGCTAAACCTCAGTTATCTCTATGATAAGGTATTTGTGAAGATAAAATTAGGTAATTTATGTAACATGCTCGGCAAGGTTATTAGTGCTTAAATAATGCCAGCGATTGTTCCTAGTATAATTTATTAGTATGACATCAAATTGGGGCTTGCAGTAGTCACTGTAATAGAAGTCATGACTTTGACAGTGTACTGGAGAGATCTGAAAATTGGGCAGAGTTGGACGCCAGGGCCTGAAGCGGGCAATCTGGAGCACCCACAGGTAAGGTGGGTGAGACCATGCAAGTACAGCCCGTAGCCTGGAGCCTGGCAGAGTCTAAGCGGTCGGTATGTGGCTGGTGAGGGGACGAGACGTCTCCAGGAGCCCTTGAAGAAGCAGCCAGAGAGTGGACTGAGGCAGTGATAGAATGCAGGATTGTCAGAGGGGCCATCAGTTTGGCCCAGCCGTGCCCTCGACCTGGTCCACCTGCATACATGCAGCCTTGGCCTTTAAGTGTCTTGGGGCAGCACCCATCACCAGAGCTGAGATGCGGCACTGTGAAGCAGACTCAAAGTCCCTAGGGGGAAAAAAACTACTTAAATATCACTGAACAGTAACGGCAATCCTTCCACAAGAGTCCTCTTATTGACATCTGGGGAAAAAAAAACAAGCTATGCCTTCTGTTTCCTGCAGGGGACTCTACCCTGAATGAGGGCATGGGCTGTGTTTTACTCAACTTGTCTCTGGTTCCCAGCACAGTGCCTGACCATGATGGACCTTCAATAAATGCTCACTTTTGAATGAGTACATTGGATTATATAACAGCAAAATGTTCAGAACAGCCAGTAGGTATGACATCTGGAGTGGGTTCACTGGGCATAGAAGCAGAGTGACGGAGGGAGCATGGCTAGGACGCCACTCTCTGCTTTTATGTGGCACATTTCCCACATCTGGTCCCTTCCTGGTTTCCTTCTTCCTCACATGTTTCCTGGGAAGGGCTGCCATGTTGATGAGCTTTTACAGCGGAGTACTTGAGGCTCAGCGTGCTTAAATGCCTGGACCCATCAGGAGGTTGAAGAAGGGTGAGATCATCTCAGAGCTTCCTTCCAGGGCTACATTGCATTGCTCTGAGATCTCTTAGGGGGTTTCTGTGCCCTCTCAGGGCCAAATAACGAAAACAGGGAAGCAGATAGTTGGCACTGAGTAGACCAGCTTTTCAATGTTTGACTGAATTTTTCGGTTTCCATCCGGATGACTTGTGTTGTGAAGATGTAAGTTGCATTTCTCCGGCTTAAATGAAGCGAGAGTTTTGTGATGATATGCTAATGTTCTTAAGCAACCTAAAATGTCATCCCAAAGAGAAAAATGACCTTCCTCAGGATCATATGTTTGGCTGTCAGTTGGGCCCTCCGTCACTGAAAACAGGCCAGGATTCCATCTCTTGCTTTGCCTGTAGCATCAGAGATTTGGGTCAGTAATGAGCCATTTGTCAAAGCTCATTGAGACCCTGAAAACCAAACCCATCCCTGCTCTGCCTTACAGAGCTCATGGCACAAGAGAAAGAGAGGGCACTGCCCCAGTGATCTAGGCTGAGATTTCTGGAATCCAGTTAAATCTCTTAAGATTAATAGCACTTGAGTCACGGCATAAAGGTCCTACAGGGGAGCAGTTTTCTATGAGATTTTCAGTTCTAACAAAGATATTCTTCACCCTCTCCTTGAGTGCCCAATTTTATTTAAGAAAGGAGAGACAAAGAGAGAGACACTATGAGAATGAATAAAATACAAAGCAAAAAAAAAAACCAAGTAAGACCCGTCAATAAAAAGAACCATGTAGCAAACATTGACATGTTGAAATCGAAACATGCAGAGAGCTTCTTACTTTGGAAATTAACTTCTTCATGAATTTACTTTTTTTTTTTGTACAAGAGCCCTTGCTATTTCTATCTAAATCTCTCTCCTGGCTTTGTCTGACTTTGCGTGTCTATGACTAGGTCACCTTTTTCCTTCCTTCACTCTCAAATGCAAGAAGACTTGGAATGGTCACCTTTTCCAGGTTTGGGTGTGTCCCTCCCCCTTCCATGGGGGCTCTTGCCTCATGCATTCATCCTGTGGGGAGGGGGGTGTCATTCTTTCCTAAAGGCATCTGATACTGTGGCTTCTGGTCCTTCCGTTGGAAAACAGTTCTGTCCTGTAATGAGTCAAGCGGATCGTCCATCAGCTCTGTTTTTTAATAAAACATGACTAGCACAGTTTATGGCTTCCACTATTCAAACAGCAGTTGAGCCTAAGAGGAATCATTCATTTTAATGGTTCTAACACTCATTTCCAAGCAGCCATGCTGCTTTATCAAGATTTTGCCTGAATTAGAAAATGACTGGCCTTGGAAAAAGAAGAGGGTTCAGCAGGAACTGGACAGAAGCTTCTCAGGATGGCGGGCAGCTGGGATGCACATAGAATGGTGGGCTGGTGCCTTGTTCCTGAGACAGCCCCTCTGTCACCCTTGGGACACAGTTTCCTAGGAAGCACGATAGGGGCTGGTGCTTGTGAGGCACAGTATTGTGTTTGCCCAGAGAGAAGCATGCCCCATTTCATCTCAAAGACACACAGGCTCATAGGAAAACCATGGAAGAAAAGCTCCATTTCCCTCTTCACATGGCCATAGCAGCATCCTCCTCACAGAGTACACTTAGAACATCTGGGACATCAGCATCCATGATGTGAGCAGCCTGAAGATTAAAAAGATATACTTATGTAACAAGTTTGCTAATATGCCTGGCACCCAATCATTTGTATTATTTGCTCCATTTTACAGATGAAGAAACTAAGGCTGAAATTTTCATAATGAAGCCCTGCATCTTCTCATTCCAAATCCCATGTGATTTCCATAGCATCCTTTGCCACCCAGGTGTATTGAACTGGGGTCCTCCTGGAGGCAGTGTGTAGACCAAGAGACAGTTGATGCTGGGACCATAGCATTCCAGGGTAGGGCCAGGAGCATGCGCTTAGAGGTGGGGGGGGTCAGATGGAGGCCCCCACTGTCAGGTGACTGCCTACAGGCAGGGCAGACCCCAACACCTTCAAACACTGAGCAGCCCATTCCACAGTCCTCTGTCTTCCTTTGCTTCATTTCAGTGAGCTCGTGCTTTTTTGAGCTGACCTGGACTACGCAATTCATGCCACATTCAACCCACCAAGGCCCAGAGGACCACCCTCTAGGTGATGAAACGCTACCGTTTTGCTTAAGGAGCTACAACTTCTGAGCTGATACCTGGGTGCTTTTTTAGTGGAAAGTCAAGCACAAGAAGATTTTTTGTTTTGTTTCTCAAATTGTGGATGGCATTCAAAGAGATGCTAATATCTTTTCTTACTGTTCCATTGCTACAAATGTCTTTGCCCAGATAAGAAAGATTTCAGCAAAAGGGTTTCTTAATTAAATATCGCCTGATGCCAGATTACCACTCAGAAGGCAGCGGTGGGTTCCATTAAAGGCTGAACTTTGCTCCCACAGCTGACAGCTGATTAATGTGTTACTTAGGAACCCTGCTCCCCTTCTCCAGCTGCCCGTGTCTTCTCTTAAGCCCAGCAGAATGTATATCTTGTGCCCATGCGGGTAACCTCATGGCATACTTTGGCTTTGACTTTGGACGTTTATGTAAAAATAAAGGTTCAGTTGCCAACATGAATAGCTCGCTTTCTTTCCAGGGGAAATACAAGATGGAAAGAGTTATAAGAACCAGGAGTCCTGCCTTTCGGTTTTCTTATATCAAGAGCAAGTGATATTTCTGCTGAGGCAGTGTCTTTGGAGCGGCTTAGTGGTGTAGGTTGCCACATTTATTTCACAGGGAAGGAGTGAATCTATGAGGGCCCTGAGCTTATAAGTACTGCCCTGGCAGTGAGCCACCAAAATATAAATACGCCAAATGGACTGAAGGAAATGTTCATTCTGTTGTTCAGAATTGGACACATCCCAGGAAGGTAAATTTAATCTTTTTGAGGACTGCTGTTATAGGGTTGAATGGAATACGCATTTGTTTATCTCCTTTGTGATCTTTTTGTCTTCCTGGTGATACATTATGTATTTGTGAGCTGAAGCATTTCAGCTGTCTTGCTCAACGGCCTTGCATTTGCTGATTGTTCGGTCCCCAGATTGGCATCGTTAAACAGCTTCAGCCTCTGTCCAATCTGGGACCTGTTAGGGAGAGAAGTGGAACCAAAGAGACCCGATTCCAATAGCAACAAAGCAGGGGTGAATGAGGGGGAGCCATTCCAGAGCTTGGTGAGTGAGGCTCTGCGCTACTTCATCTTCTAAAATGTCCGAGGGAATCTTGGTACTTCTTGGCATCACGGGGAAAAGAAATAATGCCTCAAAAAGCAAACAAACAAACCAAAAATACAATTTAAAGCTGTCAATGGAAAAAAAGAAGGGAAGAATCCCCCCTCACCACCACAATTCAGAAAAACAGTTTATATGAGACGCATGCTGTGTGTTTCATGGATATGCAAATATTATTCTATGAGAGAGAGAAAGAGAGAGAGAGAGAGAGAGATAGTGACAGTATATATTTTCACCTACTACCACATCTTCAGTAATCAGCTCAGGCTCTTAGGATGAAATCTTTAATTACCAGAAGTGTGTCATTAGTTGGGTATGGGATGAATGATAGTCCTGTGTTTTATTGCCTTTCATGATATAGTCATTTATGCCATAAATTCATTGACCTCATCTTAAATGATGAGTCCTGTAAGGCAGACTTGATTCATTATTTCTTAAGTGACAATTTTTTCCTCTAATAATTTTTTGCTTCATGAGAAGGATTGCTTTTCTGTATTTTTAGATTATTATTCTGAATTGATATGTAATAAGCCAAGGAGACACACACACTCTCACATTACCCAAAACAAAGTCGTTGTGAACTGTCACACTACTGCCTAAACACTCTGGGATGTTGTAGAAAGTCAGAGAGCTAACATTAGGACTTTGCTTTAATGGGAAAGTTTGATGACATAGGATTGTGTTTCTAACTTTGATGCCTGTAATTCTTTTTTTTTTCCTTTGTTTTGTTTTGCTATGGGTTTTTTTTTTTTTTTTTTTTTTGAGTTGGATCTCACTCTGTCACCCAGGCAGGAGTGCTGTGGCAGGATCACAACTCACTGCAGCCTTAACCGCCTGAGCTCAGGTGATCCTTCAGCTTCAGTCTCTCGAGTAGCAGGGACTACAGGTGCATGCCACCATGCCCAGCTAATTTTTGGGTTTTTCTTTTAGAGACGAGGTCTTACTGTGTTGCCCAGGCTGGTCTCAAACTCCTGGGCTCAAGCAGTCCTCCCGCCTCAGCCTCCCGAAGTGCTGGGATTATAGGTGTGAGCCATTGTACCTGACTTGATGTCTGTAATTCTTTTTATGTAAAAATAGATAAAATATGGTGAAGAATTCCCATTTGATAACTGGGCTAGATCTATAAGCATTCCTTATTCATCAATGAATTATTGCAAATGAAGGGAAGGGAGGATATTTAAATTATATTTAGATTATTATTATTATTTTTATTCCATTTGAAAATATTTATTTGGCTTGAGGATACAGGAATCCTCTGGAGGAAAATAATTCAATCTGGTGATTTAAAAACCAATTAAGGATTTCAGAACACTCCTCTCCCTTATGGTTAAAGAATAAGATCCAAAAGAAATATGCCAGAAAATTGGTATATTATTTTAATTAGTTTAATTTATTGATAACATTTTTTAGTCAATAATTAAAGAAGCTATGTTTGATCCCTCACTTCCAGTGTATAAAAGCCTAATATTGAAATAGAAGCTGGTGATTTTATTTCATAGTGAATTTAACTATCACATCATTGTACATTAGCCTTATTAAAATGATCGCATTTTTGTTGGTATTGTTGTGGTTGTTTTGGGGTTTTTTTTTTTTTGGAGTCAGAGTCTCCCTCTGTCACCCAGGCTGTAGTACAGTGGCATGCTTATGGCCACTGCAACCTCAACCTGCTGGGCTCAGGCAATCCTTCCGCCTCAGCCTTCCAAGTAGCTGGAACTACAGGTGTGCACCCCCATGCCCGGCTGATGTTTTTGTTGTTTTTTTAATTGTAGAAACGGGGGTCTCACCAAGTTGCCCAAGCTGGTCTCGAACTCCTGGGTTCAAATAATCCTCTCAGTTCAGCCTCCTAAAGTGCTGGGATTACAGGTGTGAGCCACTGCACCCAGCAAGTTTTAAAACTAATAACTTATGTGCATTGTCTTCACTACCAGTTTACTTATCCTTTGTCTAGATGAGACTTTTGAAACTCTGATGGATTCTTTGGGTTTCTTCTCTTCAAGGGCAACTCTGCACTTATTTAGAAACCTGGCATCTCAATTATGATGAAAAACTTCCCTTAATTCAGGAGGAATCTGAAACACAATAGGGAAACACAGGAGTATGTCAGCACTGAAATTCTTCTTCTCTTTTTAATTCACTTTCACAACTGCAACAGTTTTGTTGACTACATTGAGAGAGTGCCTTTCTAATCATCAAAGGTTACTCACAGTCTCACTCTCCTCCAATTTTTGCAAGAAGTATTTTGAAAGGGCAATTTGATGAGGCTAAACAAAAAACGAATGCGTGCCAATACGTCTTTGTTATTCATTCTCACACCATCAAGTTTATTACCTGCAAATATTAATGAAAAAAAGTGAGAAGGAAAAGTGTAGCTGTACACATGCAGACCCACACCTGCCATGAGCGTGCGTAGCCGTACACTATGTGCCGCCACTGTTTACAAGCAAGGAAAGCTGAGAGTTAAATGAGATGAGTAATCAAATGCCCAGCATATGTTGTTTTTTGCATTGTTTATGTGACCAATCATTATTAAAATTTATCGTCCTTTAATTATATCAGTCTATGATAGTTTAAAAAAAAAACATGCACCAACAACAGAACGACAGACACTCTCTTCAACAAAAATGGTTTCACTTAGAATAATATTAGAGCCAGTGCTTTATTGGGGAGAGACTCAAATTCAATAAACTCACCATTGCACTGTGCTTCACAGTTCTTCCTTTACTGCTGTATATGACTTACATGCTGACAAAATGACCTCAAAAATAAACAAAGAAAGAAAAGGAAAGAAAAAGAAAGAAAGAAAAGAAAAAAGATTATGTGTGTAAAATTCTGTCAAAAAAAGTAAGGCACGAAAGAACTATTGAAATTTTTGACATCTGTTTATCTGTTTATAGCTATGGCAAGATTACTCATATTAATTCTTGTTTAAAATGCCATATGAAGGAAAGACATTTGTGCAAACAAGAGTCATATTTGAATTGTAGATCATGTCTTCACCATCTGTGAGAGCTGATGGTGTTGCAAAATTAATGTGTTAATGAAATCACAATAATTTCTCCAAAGTAATGGGCTCTGAAGCCGAGAATGAGTATTTTTTGAACTTTGATGTCTAGTGATTTCCAGTCGAGAAAAGCTCTCAGCCTTTAATTAGTTCTACAGCCCAACTTTAAAATAAATTTGGTGATGTCTTTCTTTTGCCAGGAGTGGATTTGAAGGGGGGAAAGAGCCATAACAACTTTTGGAAAATGTTCTCTGGTGTTTGAAAAGTTGTTAAATATGACTGCCTGCCAAGAAATGTCACCAAAAATTCTGACTACTGAGAGAGAGTGGGCAAACAGCTCAAAAAATAATTCTCGCTTGCTGCAACATCACAGGTTGGGAATAGCTAAACCTCACACAGGCTTCACGATTAATTCCAAGTTTCTCCTTGGAAGCCAGACATAATGATGTTCGGCGCGTTGTGTTATTGGTTAACACACTACACCCTTTCCAAGAGCATTATCAAACACAGTCAGTAGTGTAAAGTGACTGTGCGTGAGGAGAATTTTAAGAGGTTATGTTTCAAGCCCATTGAACTTTCCGGAGAACCCTTCCCTCCAAAGCCATTTAGATCCGCTCTTACAGTGAGCCTCTCTGACAAGTGGAGAGTATGTGGGCAGGTGTATGGGACAGGTATATATCTACTCCTTTTTCTCAGAACCTTCTTAAAGTTATGCCTTTAAAGGGGACAGCAGCATTTCTTTGGGAGGACAGGAGGTTGTGATCATTGGTATTCTGAAGAGCTAATGTTTATAAAGCCAACTTATCATTTTACAAACATTTCAGAATTGCACCTCTTAGAAGGAAGCACGTCAGCCTATTTGGAAAGTTGCGAGAAAGTTTAACAGAACCTTTATGTGAAACATGAAATGTCACCTACCCAGGGAAACTGCTTATCTTACCTGTTGTGGTTTTCTGTTGCTGTGTTGTAGGTGTGTGACTGGTGTAAGCACATAAGACACACAAAAGAATACCTGGATTTTGGGGACGGGGAAAGAAGGCTTCAGTTCTGCAGTGCAAAATGCCTCAATCAATACAAAATGGACATTTTCTACAAAGAGACGCAGGCCAATCTCCCAGCTGGGCTGTGCAGCACGCTCCACCCGCCGCTGGAAAATAAAGCAGAAGGCACCGGGGTGCAGCTGCTCACTCCAGACTCTTGGAATATCCCGCTGACAGATGCTCGGAGGAAGGCTCCCTCCCCTGTGGCTGCAGCTGGCCAAAGCCAAGGCCCCGGCCCGTCGGCGTCCACCACCGTCTCTCCATCTGACACTGCCAACTGCGCCGTCACGAAGATCCCCACGCCCGTGCCCAAGTCCATGCCCCTCAGCGAGACTCCGAGCATCCCTCCCGTGTCCGTCCAGCCGCCGGCCAGCATCGGGCCTCCCCTGGGCGTCCCGGCCCGCAGCCCGCCCATGGTGATGACCAACCGCGGCCCGGTGCCGCTGCCCATCTTCATGGAGCAGCAGATCATGCAGCAGATCCGGCCGCCCTTCATCCGCGGGCCGCCGCACCACGCCTCCAACCCCAACAGCCCCCTGTCCAACCCCATGCTTTCGGGCATCGGGCCCCCGCCCGGCGGCCCC
>NW_007259914.1:523242-542275 GCF_000164805.1 Carlito syrichta
GCGCTGGCGGGGGGCGACAAGTCGGACCCCAACCTCAACAACCCCGCCGACGAGGACCACGCCTACGCGCTGCGGATGCTGCCCAAGAGCGGCTGCGTGATCCAGCCCGTGCCAAAACCCGCGGAGAAGGCGGCCATGGCCCCCTGCATCATCCCCTCGCCCCTGCTCGGCGCCGGGCCGGAGGACCTGGAGCCGCCGCTCAAAAGGAGGTGCCTCCGAATTCGAAATCAGAATAAGTAAAAGGTTTGTATGCACCGGGGCACCTCCGCCTCCGCGGCCTTCTCGCGAGCTGGAGACCAGAGCTGAGAGTCACGGTTTTACCTGTCGCTGTTTACTCTGTCCCTGCTGTGGTCTCACTGTGGACATTCTGCGCCGGCGACCAGGACACTGGGCAGTGTTTAGTGGCATCGTTCCCACTTTGCAGCTGAGGAAACCGAGCTACACTGTGTAAGCGCCGTGCTCGGGGTTGCTTACGTAGGGTGGAGCTCAGGCTTGCACCTGCCAGGGAACACTAACGCCTTCATTCTACTATTGTTCTTAATGCTCATCGCTATATCTCACGCTGTTGGAGAAGAGGAGGGTGTGGAGGAGGGAGCGCTTACTTGCGACACCAAAATGGTCAGTCATGAGTTTGCAGGGCAGCGGGGAAAGGTACAGTGAATCCATGAGCTGGGCCACCTCCTAGAGCTGGTAGACTCATTGGCAGAAGGTCTCCACTCACCAAATCTTGATAACTGTGGGATTCCGTTTGTAAAATGAGAATAAAAACCTCACCTGTGTAGGCCAGCCGCGCCCAGGCCACGAGGCCCCATTTTCCTGGCAGGGTGTTGGAGCAATGGCTCATGGCTCCTGTTCTGGGGTCTCTTCCTGCATTGGGGCACCAAACAGCTTTCCCCAGTGTGGTCCTCAAGCATCACTGGCCGGCTTTGCTTTCTCTGTCTTTTGGGGCTCAGCAACTTGGCTGGTGGGTGGCTCATCTCATAGACAGTGGGAGGCTTTGACTGGGAGAAGAGCAGCATTGCTGCCATGAGTGTCGGTGCACGTCTCTAACCTCTAGGGGGAATCCTGCTTCATGTCAGGGGAGCCACTGAGGGTGAATGAAACACTTCATAGACGGGACGGGGAACAGGCATGTGTGCCGGCTCTAGCCAGATGTGGCCTCGTTCGCCCCTCGTGCCACTCTTGGTGGGCAGGGGTTTGTCTGTATCTTACCAAGGAAGCAGATGAGATTTGGAGACCATGTCGAATCAGAGCTGGTAAGTGTGGGACCCAGGATTCAACTCGGGCCTATTGGACCCAGAACTCCCCTCCTCTGCCTGAGTGGGCGGCATACAGGCCAACATTCAGTGGGGTTTATCTGTCGTTTATGGAGAGTATGAGAAGAGAGATGAGCACTACTCTGTGCATGGCTCTTTCTAGAGCCGGGGAGGCGCAGAGGGAGATATGATGCCGTGGCCCTGTCTGGGAGGGGGACGCAAAGGCAGGCAGGGACTGGAGAGGTGGGATGAATAATTGCCCACACCTGTATGCACAGCTCCCTTCCAAGTGTTTTTCCGTAGTTTTCATTTGCAGCTGGATCCCTAGGACAATGTTTGTCTTCGTTTTATTGATGAGGAAACCAAGACAGAAATGAAATCACTTGCCCAAGATGACCAAATGAGTCAGCAGAGTTGAGATGCAAATCCAGGTGGTGGGCTCCAGGGCTACATTTTCTTTAAACCACTATAGAAGAACAGGTGAATTAGATTGTTCATTACCTTACTTACTAAAATTCACTTATCCAATTCAGTTGTCTTAGGGGAAAATCCCTAAAGAAAAACAAAACCAACAAAACAGAGCCTACCCGCCATCTTTGTCTTCAGATAGTGTTTCGCAGCAAACCTGTTACTAACCCCACACACCACACAGTGTGGTGTGTTCAGCCCTTTGTGTCTAGGTTGGCCTTTTTGACACGGGCCCTGAACTTTGCCAGGAAGTTCACCTGGGAAGCACTAAACCAGAGCAGGGAGACTTGGGTGGTGCAGGAATATTTTGAGGCTTCCTCTTCCAACTGATGGCTTTACCGGTGGGAGCAGAATCCTAACCATGTTCACCATTCCTCTTGATTTTACATCTACAATTTCTGCTGTCTGAAGACAGATGGTCTCAGCCTTCTCTCAGTCACCTCGATTGAAAATGCCCCTGATTCCTTCACGAGAGTAATTTAATATGGTTGACAAAGCTGTGAGTAATGGGAAGGTGTGTGACAAAAAAGTGACGGCCTTCAGAAAGTCAGCAAGCATTGGGAATTGTCATTTTAAAAACATTCTTATATCACTCATTCAGGTGGCATTGAAGGAAGAACAGGAGGGTGAAAGATTTTACTACCAGCACTGGAGTGAGAAGTGACCAGGTCAAGAACAGGGGCACTAGCCTATAAGTAGCATGGGACTGAGAGAATATAAAAACATAAAATAGATGATGGCGATTTAGACAATACATGTTTCTGAACAAAGAATCAGGCTAGGGTCTTGTATGTGGACCAGATTCCTGACTAAAAATATTAACTTGGCCTCAGCCAATTTCAGAAGATGCAGTGATGAAATTGCCCAATACCTCTTCAGATGGGAGAGTTCTTTTTTATGATGGGTCCCCCAAGAAATTACAGCTTTTCTCTCAAGTCAGAAATACTCAGGCTTTGTGAGCTACAGAGGGGTGACAAGGCAAGTGATTTAAGAAGGGGGAAGGGCTACCTCTTTTCCACTAAATCACGTTCCCTCTTGCCCTCGGTAGTTCCGTGTCACCTCACAGCAGTCTCAACCTGCCATAATTTACTCAGATTCTCGAGCTCTTCCTGATTTTCTGTGCATGTGTGGTGCTGTTTTTCCTCTATGCCTCCAGAAACCCAGACCATTCATACGGTTGGGGAACTGGAAATGCGCCCGTTGAATGAAGGACCGCATGGCTTTTGTGCCCTGATGGTGAATTCGTGGTGACCAAAGTGGAAAGCAACCCCCAAAGCGTAGCCAGGCTGGGTGTGTGGGTGGTGCACAGGTAAGTGATTTCTCCAAGTGCTTGGTGGTGATTCATTATTATTGTTTCTCATAGGAGAGTCTGTCAGTAACTCCAGTCAGCTTTCTACATTCTTCTCACCATGTTTGCTTTTCTCATACTGTGTTATTATTCTTAAAAAGCATTTAAAACAGATCCAAAGCAGACTAAAGTTATCTTGAAATCAGCAACCCAGGCAGCTACAACTGTCTTCAAGGAAGTCATCAAATTGACTAGTTCTTTATATATTGCAGCTTTCTCCTCATTTTGAAGTCATTCTGTTCCTTGTTACCTAACTTTATGCATTCTTATTTGCTGATATGATTACAAATTGTTTCAGTGGGCAGATTTTCCCCCAGATACAGCACTTACTAAGTTTAGTTAAAATTTTTAAAAGGTTGTAAACTCCCTTTTATCTTTCACTTTTAAGACTCCAAATACCAGTTCTGCAGCTTCTGTTAGCTGGAAAAAAAAAATCCCCCCAAATAATAAAGAAAACTGTGTGTAAACATTTTCTGAACTATTCCATCTACAAAGAATTCCATTAATAAATGGAATATCCCTTTCTTTGTCTTTGCCTGGGAGCTTGGGGGATAGCTGTTTGTATTTGTACATTTTCTGAATTTCTACAGTTTACACTTGTTTATGGTACATTGGGGAGTTCAGAGTAACCATTTGCAAATATTTGCAGATATTCAAAAGAAAATATTCCCCCTCCTCAATTTTCCAGGGAAATGACATATTCTTTTAAAGTAAGATAATCAATGGAAGAAATGCGTACCCAGAGTAACCCTCTCCCCCTAATTTTTTCCATTCCTGAGGAGCAACAGGTTTCTACCTTTGTGGCTCCCAAATTTCTTTTATGTTTCTAAAACTACAAAGAATGTGAGACTCCTTTTCCTGGTCCCAATTCCATGTTGCCCTCCACACTCAGCAGGGAGGTTCGGCTTCTTATTTCCTTGGGGAAAGCTGGATGAGGTGCCTGCTGTCTTGACTTCTTGGAGTCTGGTCACGGAGCCACAATCGCAGAAGCAATGGCTTTGAGGCAAGGAGGTCACCTCATTGAGGAAGCCACGAGGGTGGAGGTGACAAGTCACTTTGACCTGTTTAGTGTCTCTGCCTAGAAGTTCAGAGAAGAGACTGGCAGGGAGGAGGTTGGAAAGTCAGTTCATACATTCAAATCAGTACTAAGAGTGCCTACTTTTAAAACAAGAAGAACGGAGAAAGACAAGAGGAAATCAGTACAGTGGATGTGCTTGGATCCTGTGTCAGACTTGAACTGTCATAATGGTCCAGTCCTTGATTATTGGAAACAGCCCTAAGTGACAAGTTAGCCTTCTGTTAGGTTGCAATTGGTGCATACAGTTCTAGGTAGAGGTATTTCAAGGTGCCAAGCAGAAGCTACCAGGTCTGTGTCACGTACACACCTGAGGGGGAAGACCTGGGAGAGTGCTCCCCATGGTTGTTTCAGACTTGTAGAGGAAGTTTTCTGGAATGAATGGTGTCCAGATTGGCCGTGGTCATGTCCCATTCAATGCTGCCGGGTCCCTGACAAGAGGCTTTAGAGGGAGGTTTTTAACATGTAAGCATCTGACTTCTGGATATGTCAATCAGATTTTGATGGAATGGCTGAGCATTCATCACTTTCAGATGTGCTCATAATTTTCCATCTTCAGCAGGACTGGGTTAGAGTGAGGTGAGAGAGGTGCTGAGTGCACAGACTGTCACGGGGGATTCACTCAGGGTCCTGCCAGCACAGCACTGGTGCCAGCTCTGCCTCCACCTTCTGATGTATGTGGCAGCTCCCTAAAGCTGGTCTCTTGGCCCCCTGGACTTGACCATAACTTGCCTTCAGCTTCTTCCCCTGACATTTCATAGGAAGTTTTATGTGCCTATCACAGTGGTGTTTTCATGGGAAGATAAGTCCACAGATTCTTCAGAAAAAGTATGCTGCACATCTCTGAAGGATTATCTCACATTATTCCTGAGAGCTGTCTGAGTTGATGTTGTTCTTGTTACTTTGAGGAAGCTGAATTCATTGTAAGTCTCCCTTAAAATGTGGAATTTATCATTTGGGAATGTTTACTGTGGACCTCGTGTTGCAGAATCACAGTCACAGCTACATACCAGAGCACTTGCCTCAAATGAGATTACCTTAGCAACATCACGCAGAAGGTTGTAGGCTTTTCTTCAAGTTGTCATATTTGCAAGTGCCCGGGGTGAAAGAAGAAAAGGGAAGTAAGAAAAGAAACTAGCAAGGTGCGTCTTCGCACTTGGTCTTTCAAAGTTTAGACTGTCTAGGGAGACACTGACCAAGGAGACCTCATCCTCTGCCATAGAGGCCAAGAAAGCAGAATGACTGCAGTCAGAAAACACCAGGATGGAGTCTGGAAGCATCCCCCTCTTCTTCCTAGCTCTCCAGTATTGCTGCTTCACCTGGAGAGACTGTACTTGGGAAGGCGTTCGGCCAGCTATCAGCTATCAACCAGCCACTCCCCAGAAGGACACTGGAAATAAACTCCCTGACTGGTTATGAATCACTCCCTCGCCGGCCAGTGCCACTGCCTGGGCATCATGATTCAATCAATTACACCTACCTTCGTGCAGACAAGCCTTGCAAAGGGCCAGAGATGCCCCCAAACCAAAATACACGACAGCCTGGAACACTTACCTCATGTTGTGGAACACTTAACCTCCACCCGAACGCTCTGCCTTTTCCAGACGTTTCTGTCTAAGAGATCGTGCCAAAGGGGCGGGGGTGGCCGTTCTGTTTTCTTTCACCATGTCCTGCGCAGAATCATTTTGTCTTTTTCAGTTACCGTTTGAAGTGCGTAACACTTTATTTGTGGATGGATGCTAAGGCAATGCATTTTGCATGCCTGAACTTTTTTTCTTGATGGCTCAAAAGGCATAAAAGAAATCCATCCAGAAAAAGAAATACATTAGCTTTTAGAAAAAACAGCTTAGCCCTGGCATCATCTTACAGGGTCCCATTCTCAAGGAGAAGTAGTAAATGCCATCTCAGATGCCAGCTAACCTCACAGAGCTCTTCTCCAGATTTGTGGATTTCCACAGCATTCTGCTTGGGAAAAAAATAGGATGGGGTCAGGATTAAGAACAGGAGGCTAATCCGGGCACAGTGGCTCATGGCTGTAATCCCAACACTTTGGGAGGCCGAAATGGAAAGATTACTTGAGCCCTGGAGTTCAAGACCAGCCTGGGCAACATAGCGAGACCCCATCTCTACCAAACAAAACAAAAACAAGGAGAGGGGATGCACGTGCACACACAGGTTATTTCCAGGGTCATTGAAAATATTCTAGTGAACATGATTGGGGCAAAATAAGAACAAAAATTTGGAATTAGTCTCCAGTGCTTTGAAATAGCTCTGGAGTTTACTAAATATTCTTAAATTGGAAACCTGTCAAGTTGCCCCTGGGATCCAATTCTGCCGCTCCTACGACTGAGTTATGGTCCAAAGTAAAAGATCCTCGTGCAATTTCCCCCTGAATAGGGAGATGGGATCCCGAAAGCAGAGCTGCCTTTCCTTGGAGCTGAGAGGCCAGGGCTGCGACAAATCAACCTCATTCCTATCCAGATATTTGACTGCTCTAGCACTGGTTGTCTCATCATGCCCCCTAAACCTCTGTTCTGCTGTCTTCCTTTGGTATAGCAAGCTGTGTTTTTACTGGTCATGTTTAAAGAACAAAAAAGGAGAAACACACTTTATCATCTCATTTGCTGTGAAACATTGACCTAACGTCTACAAAAATGCGATTAAAAAGTATATCTCTCCCTTATTTGCATGACTTCTTTCCCCAGACATGTTTTTGGTATTGAAAATGAACGGTATTCGCACACAACATGTGTCTCAATTTGTAATGAGATCCTCCTTGCAGCTGGTTAGTTCTCCAAGTGTTTCTAAAATGTTACTGTCTTAAATTTGAGCCAACCTACAATAACAAATTATCTAGAAGCAAAGTGGCTACACTGCATTTGGTGAGAGAAGGGGAAACCCTATATTTCATCCTTCAACTCTTGTTTTGGAAATTCAGACAGCAACATGATCTTTTTCTAAAGAAATCTACACACGCACACTTTAAAAATGGTGCAGATTGGGTGTTGTGGGAGCAAGAATGATCAGGTTCAAGTTTCCCTGTGAAACTCTGCATCCCATCTACTGGCTCTTTTGATATTTTAAACCCATATTTAGAGTGATTTCAAGATATTTGGAGCATATGTGGTTAAATGTAAAACTTTGTCATTATGATTTGTTAGATGCTTATACTTTAAATATTTATAAGCCATTTTTAAGTACTTTATCCAAAAGCCTTTTCCCACTAGAATGCCATAATTGAGTGGTCTCTGATCATCATTATAAAAGATACAGAATGAAGTCACTGCAGCATGCTTGCATGTTCTTCTTGCTTTTCTGGTTTCAATTCAAATGTCGTTTTTAGTAGATTCAGCTTATATAAAAAATGTATTAAAAAGTCATAAGCAGGGTTGGTTGTCTGTGATTAAAGAAAAAAAAGTCTCCAGTATTCAAATGGTGACGTGTTCTAATTTGAACCATGTTCAGCCACACTTATCCTAAAAGTAATTAGTAAAACCTCCCATTAGAGTGTCGGATCTCAGTCTGTGTCCAAGTGAATTTAAAACGTTCTGTTGTTCCTCTGAAGTGTCTTAGGGACGATTTATCGGTGGTTAAATTGAATGTTTTACTATTTGCTGTCAGCCATCTTGCAGGCAAAGACATAAGAGTCTGCCTGTATCGTAGGTAGCCTGTTTGTGCACTTAATACAAAAAAGAGGAGGGGGAGAAACTTTTTCCAAACTCAGAATCCACTTAAGCTTTGAAGGTAATAAATTTTAAACTGATCACAGGCTCCTGGGACTCACACTCTTTTATGACTGGCAAAATACAACTTTCTAGTAAGAACAGGGGAAAGAAGACTTTAAAAGGCTCATAAACTTGCTTGGACATCTAATAGCTCTTACCAAACAGCATTTTCATGAGTTAAGTGTAAATGAGTCAGAAACATATAGATTGAATTTCTTTTAAAATACACATGGGTTTAAAAATTAAGGCCAAAGTGCTTGGCAAAATAAGTTTTGGTTTTAGCCAAACCCCAAATGTTCGAGAAAATAGTTACAGGATTTGCCAAACCAAAAATACATCAGGTCCCCCCATTCCTCTCATTTTGACCTTACAAACAGGGGGCTTAATGGCAATTGTCATGTCCCCCAAGGTTTGAGCAACGTGAATCTCAAATACTGATTGAAAAACGATGAAAAATTTTGAGGTGGAAAAAAATTATGACCTTGCAAATGAAGATGAAGGTCACTGGTTCAGGGTTCTTGTCCTGACTTTGACAGCAGTTCTCATTGTCTGTTCAGGTGATCAATTTGTTCTCTGTCTTAGCTGTGCGTGTGCATGTGTGTGTGTGTGTGTGTACTCGCGCGCCCGTGTGTATGAGACCTATACATGGCAATAATAATTTCAAACATTCTGTTTTTGGATTTTATAAATCCTTAATTTATATTTAATATATACTACAATCTGCAAAACTTGATAGTTTCCTCATCGCATCCAAAGAGAGGGAGGCATCCCCCTTTTGCTCAGGCGTGGTTCAGAGGTAGACTTCATTTATTCCTTTAGAGGGAAAACATACCCATTTTTTACTAACATTATCTAACACTGACTTTGCTTCCTGTCTGTGTTACTAAGAGATAGGAAGAGAGAGAGACAGAGACAGAGACAGAGAGAGAGACAGAAAGAAGAAGAAAATAGGGAGGCTGTGACAGGAGTCCTGACTTGATTTGAAGAACTCATAAGCCACTGAGAGACAAGAAATAACCAAAGTCTCTTACAAGCAACACGCCGACCTGCAAACTGATGTGACTCTGTAGACAGTAGACTCCAGCAAGGGCAGGGACTGGGTCCTGTCTCCTCCTAGTTGTAACCAAACTCCCAGCTCAGGGGCCAGCAGAATGGGCACGCAGGCATTTGTTGCGCCAATGAATGAAAAGCTTCTCCACAGAGGAGCAGCTAATTGGGGTTGAGCTGGCAGGTTGCTGGGAGGTGGGTGAATTCAGAGCTGGGTTCTGTACCTGAAAGGGGCGTGACTGGCCGTTGGGAGAGGAGGCGTGAGGGGTGCAGTAGGATGTCCAGGGGAGGCGATGCAGAAGAGAGCAAGGTTCAGGACAATCTTCCGGTTCATCTGGCTGGAGTGAAGGCCTTCACCACAGAGGTTGAAGAGCAGAAGGCTGGAGGACAGCGAGGAGGCAGGGGAACAGGAGGTTGTACTCGATGCATTGGGCAACATCACTGTGGCCTCGGGCAGAGGAGCAACAGGATGCAATCTCTGTTTGAGGAAGATGACTTGAGCAGCTGTGCACAGGCTGAAAGACCGGCATCACTGAAGCCGATGGTTGTGTTCTGACGACAGGCTAATTAACAGTGGTCGATCGCTGGAGGGTGAGGGGCCACCTCTATGTGTCAAGCGTTTTGCAAAGCTATTGTTGCAGGACAGCGGGAGGAAGAACTTTTTTCTGTGTGCCCAGAGTGGGCCTAAGAAGATGTCATGGCCCACAGTGGAAGGAAATCTCATAATCAATTGACCATACCAAAGTCCAGTGATGGAGGATCCTGGCCGGGCCCCAGATGGCCACCAAGCCAGGGGCTCCACCCTTCTGACCCTAGGCCAGCGGGGGGGGACAGGTGTAGGCTGCTGCCCTGGGGACACACAGAGGTAGCCGTGCTCTCTGTGCAGATGAAGACTGCACCGTGATGCCGCAGTGATACCCAGACTTTCTGTCCTCAGACTGAGAGCAGCAGGAAGACCCAGGTGGGCCACTCTACATACCTTAGACACCTGCATGGTCTCAGAACCGGAACCAGATCCTCCAGGGCCTGTGGCAGCTTTGAAAGGAGTTTGACAACCCTCTGAAACTGTCCGCTTCTCTTTTTTTGACTTTTCAGGCTGTCAGCCCATGGAAGCATCCACATGTGGCGCCAGTGAGCTCCGGGTGGTGAAGGAAGGCGGGAGTATGACTCAGTGGGAAAGAAAGTCTGCTTTGGAGTTGGCCCCTCCCGGGTTCGTTTCTTAGCAGAAATGAAGGGACTTAACCTCTCTGAGCCTCAGTCTCTATGTCGTGAGTGTTAGCGTTGTGAGAGGTAGCTGAAAGAAACACATGTCAAGGGTGGCCCACTGCAGGTCCCCTTAAACTGGCTGTAACTGCCCCATTGGAAAGGCTGCACAGAGCATAAGGCCGGAGGGAGAATTGCCTGGATTTGAAAACTGGCTGTGTCACTTAACAGCTGTGAGGCTTTGGACAAGTTTACAACCTCTCTGGGCCTGAGCTTTCTCATTAAATAATTATAACAGCTAATATGTATTGAACACTTTCTACATATAGGTAGTGTTCAGATGCCACATACCAATAATGCGATGGGACAGTATTATTAAACCCATTTTACAGATGAAGAGACTGAGGCACAGAGAGGTGAAGCAGCCTACCCAGAGTTATGCGGTCAGTAAATAGCGGTGCTGGAATTTGACTGGCAGCCTGGCTGTACACGAAACCACTGTACATGTCTTGTTTAAAATGAAGGCAATAACCCCTACACCATAGAATTATAAGCTCCAAGGCAAATAAAATCAGTTCAAATGCCCAGGAGCTACTGGGCTCATAGTAGATGCTTTTTAGAAGAACCATCATGGCAGCCCTCGCAGTCCAGAATGCCTATCCCAGGATGTATAATGGCAAATAACGGAGCATTTTTCATGCCGTCAACCTCAGAGGATAGGGAAACCATTCCAGAAATTCTCATATCTCTGGTTCCACTTTCACAAGTAGAGGCTGTGACCAAAAAAAAGTGGGCCCCCAAGGTCACAGCATGGCGCAGCCCGGATTAGAACCTGAGTTCTCATGGGCCTTCCCTCTTGGTGGGACTCAGGACCCAGACGCAGCCGCTTGAGTTGCACGCTCTTTACCAAACTCCAGAGGCATATTTTCTCCATCCACAGCAAGGCTTCCTTGCATCAGGCAGCTGATTTCAGAGAGAAAATAGGTCGTGCCTGAACATCTGGGGCTGAGGGTTAAAGGGTTGCAGAAAAGCAGCGATTAGTCACACTTCCCATCCTCTTTGCTGTTCGCGGTTGAAATCAGTATTCTTGTTCGGATTTGTTGCAGCGAAGTTTCTCCTAATATGAATCTCACTCTCTGCTAATTTGCTGGTTGTAAAGAATAATGTGTGGGATAGACTGATTTTCCAGACTTCACTTAAAATCTTAAAATCTGAGCCAGGCACAGTGGCTCATGCCTGTAGTAATCCCAGCACTTTGGAAGACTGAGGCTGGAGGATTGCTTGAGCCCAGGAGTTCGAGACCAGCCTGGGCAACATAGCAAGACCTTGTAGAGACAAAAACAAAAAAGTAAGCAGGATGTGGTGGCATGTGCCTGTAGTCCCAGCTACTCGGGAAGCTGAGGCAGGAGGATTGCTGGAGCCCAGGAGGTCGAGGCTGCAGTGAGCCATGATCGTGCTACTGCACTCCAACCTGGGTGACAGAGTGAGAACTGACTCAAAAGTCATCATGACCTACAGGACACAGCTACTTGCTACATGAAGTTTTTTTCTCTGTGCCTTTCTTTTCCACCTAAAATGCCTTTGTTCATGTAACAGAGAAGTAACAAACATCATAACACAGTAAACATTCGGTTTTCTATCTGAGGTAGAATATTTGGAAGGCAGCAGTCTTGAGAGACAGTGTGGTAGAAATCAGAAGAGGACTGTGACCCTGGCCTTTTCACTGACCCCTGGATGAGTCACTTAATGCATCGAGGACTTAACGTCTGCCATGGGGACACAGTAACACCTGCCCCTGTAGGCACGGAGGACACAAGCAGAGCTGCGGGTCTGGGGCCACACTGTTTGTGTGGTGGAAGAAACTTGAATGAAAGTGCTATTTTTTTCTTGTCAAATACCTTCTCAGAGTTCTTGTTTGCAAAGCAAGAGAGCTGGATATGTTAAAAATTAGTGTCCAACATAACAGTGTTGGGAGGTGGGGCCTGGTGGGAGGTGATTAGGTCATGAGGGCTCCACCCTCATGAATGGATTAATGCCAATTTTAAAAGGACTTGGACTTCCAGTTCCATCTCTCCCTCCCTGTGGCCTAATGGTCAGTGCTTCCTGGGAGGTGGGAGAGCTTGGAAGTCCTAGAAACTGGACTTCCATCAGATTTGCTCCTTTTTAGCTGGTGACCTTGAGCAAGTAAGTCCCTTAACCTCCCTGGCAAAGTTCTTCATCTGTAAAATGGAGACAATAATAAATCCGTCAGTAACACTGTTGTTTCCAGGAAGTAACTGTATACAATATACTTGTTTTCAAGTGAAATAAGCATATAAAAAGCCTAGCCCTGTGTTTGACATACAGTAGATGTACTCAATAAAATTGGATTTCTTTCTTTGAAGACACAAACCACAAGAGGAAGTGCTAAGTCCTGAAAGTGAGGGAACCAGGGCTCTAGATTCTTCTTCAACATTTCCTGTAGAACATCAGCTCTATCATGTAACTCTTCTTGGTTTTTCTTTTTGGGGATGGGCAGAGCCACCTGCTTGGCACATTCGTTAAGTTAAAAAAAAAAAAAGACATGATCATTAATCCTTCCATGCTTTTAGAAGAGGGCCAGGCAGGGTCATTGGTCTCCTTAAACACCCAGGATCCGGAAAGAACTCAATGTGAAGAAGATCTGTTGTCCAGGGTGACGATAAGGTCTATGTGTGTGCACAAGATGGGGCTCTATGATTCAGGGGCTCTTTGTCCTCCAGAAAGTCTCAGAGGTCAGTAAGAAACAGCAACGACCACTTGGAAGGACAAGCAGAGCTCTCTCCCCATTTAACTCATAGTGGGGAAGGAGGGTCATGTATGGTTGTGATTTTTATTGGTTAAAGAATGAAATAAGGGATATGACTAAAAAGACAAATATAAAAAAATTAAAAAGCAAGGCCCTATAATTGCTTTCAATTTTTTTTTTTTTTTTTTAGTATACATGAGTACCAGAGCAGTTGAGTAGCAGAGTCATGAGTGGCAGCACCATGATGATGAAACTGTGATTCACCCCAGAGTTGAACACTGAGCTAAGTTGAATCTTACCCTTGGGTTAGCTCCCATCACAACTGAATAGGAAGGAGAAAGAGATGTTTTTCAATTATAGGCAGATCTCATTTTATTATACTTTATCGTGCTTCGCAAACACTACCTTTTTACAAATTGAAGGTTTGTGGCAAGTCTGTGTCAGAGATTGAGCAAGTCTGTCGATGCCATTTTCCCAGTAGCATGTGCTTATTTCATGTCTTTGTATCACATTTTGTTAATTCTCGCAATACTTCAAACTTTTTCGTTATTGTTGTATCTGCTGCGGTGATCTGTGATCAGTCACCTTTGATGCTACTGATGTTGTTGTAATTGGCTTGGCGCACTGCTAGCCACCCCCATGTAATGATCCGTAAATGCTGTGTGTGTTCTGACTGCTCCATCAACTGACCATTCCCATATCTCTTGCCTTCTCCTCCAGCCTCCCTATTCCTTGAGACACAACGATACTAAAAGTAGGCCAATGATTAACCCTACAAAGGCCTCTAAAGTGGAAGGCAGAGTCACATGTCTTTGATTTTCAATCAAAAGCTAGTAATGGTTAAGCTCGGTGAGGAAGTCATCTCAAATACCAATTTAGGCCCAAACCTAGGCTTCTTGCAATAAAATGCTAGCAAGTGATTGCAAAGGGAAAGTTTTGGAAGGAAATTAAAAGTGCTACTCCAGCTGGGCATGGGGGCTCACACCTGTAATCCCAGTATTTTGGGAGTGGAGGCCAGAGGATTGCCTGAACCCAGGAGTTTGAGACCAGCCTGGGCAACTTGGTGAGACTTCGTCTCTACAATAAATCATAAAATTAACTGTGTGGTGGCATGCTGCTATAGTTCCAGCTACTTGGAAGGCTGAGGTGGAAGGATGGCATGAGCACAGCAAGTAGAGACTGCGGTGGTCATGAGCATGCCACTGTACTTCAGCCTGGGTGACAGAATGAGACCCCCCCCAAAAAAGTGCTACTCCAGTGAACATATAAATAAGAAAGCCAAACAGTGTATTGCTGACGTGGACAAAATTTGAGTGGTCTGGGTAGAAGATCAAATCAGCCACGACATTCCCTTATTCAAATGCCTTGTCCAGCACCTAGCCTTGACACTCTTCCATTCTATGAAGTCAGAGAGAGAGGTGAGGAAGCTGCAGAAGAAGAGCTGGAAACTCATAGAGGTTGGTTTATGAGATTTATGGAAAGAAGTTGTCTCTATAACATACAAGTGAAGCAGCCAGTATTGATGGAGAAGTTGCTGAAAGTTGTCCAGGTGATCTAGCTAAGATCACTGATGAAGGTGGCTACACTAAACAACAGATTTACAATGTAGACGCAACAGCCTTCTATTGGAAGGAGATGCCATCTATGATTTTCATAGAGAGAAGTCAATGCCTGGCTTCAACACTTCAAAGGACAGAATGCCTTTTGTTGAGGCTAACGTAGTCAGTGACTTTAATTTGAAGCCATTGTTCATTTACTATCCTGGAAATACTAAAGCCCTTAAGAATTATGCTAAATCTATTCAATCTGTGCTCTATACGTGCAGCAACAAAGCCCGGATGATAGCACATCTCTTTACAGCATGGTTTACTGAATATTTTAAGCCCACTGTTGAGACCTACTGTTCACAAAGAAAGATACCTTTTAAAATATTACTGCTCATTGACATTGCACCTACTCACCCAAGAACTTGGGTGGAGATATACAATGAGGTTAATGTTTTCATGCCTGCTAACTCAGCATCCATGCTACAGCCATGGATCAAAAAGTAATTTCAATTTTCAAGTCTTATTATTTAAGAAATACATTTAATAAGGCTACATTTGCCATAGTGATTCCTCTGATGGATCTAAGGAAAGTAAATTTAAAACCTTCTGGAAAGGATGCACCATTCTAGATGCCATTAAGAACATTTGTGATTCATGAGAGGAAGTCAAAACATCCACATTAACAGGCATTTGGAAGAGGTTGATTTCAATCCCCATGGATGACTTTGAGGATACAAGACCTCAGTGGAGGAAGTCACTGCAGATGTGGTGGAAATTCAAAGAACTAGAATGAGATGTGACTGAAGTGCTGCAATTGCATGATGAAACTTCAACAGATTAGAAAGTCGCTTCTTATGGATGAGCAAACAAATTGGCTTCTTGGAATCTTCTCCCGGTGAAGATGCTGTGAACATTGTTAAAAGGACAACAAAGGATTTACTGTATTTCATAAACTTAGTTGACGAAACAGCAGCAGGGATTGAGAGGATTGTCTCCAGTTTTGAAAGAAGTTCTGCTGTGGGCAAAATGCCATCAAACATCGCATGCTATGGAGAAATCTTTCATTAAAAGAAGAGTCAATATCTGTGACAAACTTCATTGTCTTATTTTAAGAAATGGCCACAGCAAGCCGGGCTTGGTGGCTCAGCCTGTAATCCTGCGCTTTGAGAGGCTGAGGTGAGTGATCAGCCAGCAGTCATCCGTATGGGAGCGAGATCCTCACCAGAAAAAAAGACTACAACTAGCTGAAGGTTCAGATGATCGTTAGCATTATTTTTTAGCAATGAAGTATTTTAAATTAGGTATGTGCATTGTTTTTTCTAGACATAATGCTATCGCACACTTCATTGACCACAGCATAGTGTTCGCATGACTTTCATATGCACTGGGAAACCAAAACGTTTGTATGACCTGCTTTATTGCAGTATCTGCTTTGTTGCAGTGGTCTGGAACCACACCTATAATATCTCCAAGGTTATACCAGTATTTTCATCAATGAATGAGTTATAAAGAAAAGAGATCCCATCCTGTTCAAAACATGAAAATTGTTTCTATCTCAGCAAAAGCCATTTTAAAACTCTTCATGAGGCAGATGGGGTAGGGAACCACTTTTGGCAAAGCCTCATCAAGCCATAGTTCTTTCTGGGATGGGCTCTGTGTAGGGACCACTATCTGGCATCACACTCGGAGTTTATCAGCTAGTGCAGGCGGCTCTGTTCATTGACCGCAGGGCCCTTGTGAGTGTCCCAGAATAGCTGCGGCTACCTGAGAGCAACCCAGTCCTCAGGGACTCGTTATTGTCCCAGATAAACAGCGTTGCCGCAGCCAGCACGTAATGGCTGTATTTAACTGTGATAAGTGATGGGCAGACGTGCCCCAGTGAGTGGATCTCTGCTCGGGTCTGGGTAATTGGACAAAGGCAAGCTGGCTGGCAGCGGGCATTTCTTGTACATCATGGAGTTGATGCCACAGGGTTTTAGACTCTTGGGAATAAATATGACAGACACGGGGAGCTTGCCTTCTAAATGAGTAAGACAGAACTGACCGGCTGGATTTTGATTATGCTAGGTATTTGAGAAAGGAAATAAGAATAAGAGGTTGGAAAATGTGTTGGATTAATAGAAGTAGGCTTCCTGGTAGAGGTGGACTCTTAAGCTGTGAAAGGGCTAGTTTGGAAATATTGTGGTGTGGAATCAGACAGATATTTTTCTCTGGACACACATTTAGTTTTGGGAATGTTGCCTGGAAATTTTATGAAGTGCAACCAGTGTAAGTCTTAGGCTGTAAAAGTCAAAGAAGTAAAGGTGAGAATGGCCATGTTTTGACAGTATCAACATTGAGAGAATTTACGAGTACTCAGGCACATTTTTGTTCTCTGTAGTTCTCTGGAAATGCTTGTGTAATGGAGAAGGATGCCTACTAAAGCCCATTCTCAGCAATGCTGCCCGGATGAAACAGACGCGCCAGGCGGACGAAGAATCTCTCGGTGCATTTCACTGTGCAGTTATGATTCTATGGAGAAGAATATTTCATTCCTCTTCGCAAAAGAGGTGGGCAGGCCTGGAATTTCAAAAAATACCTGGCCGTATTTGCCCGATGGAGACCATGTGTTGTGGCTCCAGTCTTCATATGTGGTACATACACAGTGCATATATGGCATAAGAGTTGGGCTTCCGTGTGTGTGTGTGTGTGTGTGTGTGTGTGTGTGTGTGTGTGTGTGTGTGTGTGTCCATGTAACAGGGGTAGGTTATCCTGCCTTCAGACAAATCCCCAGTTCAGAGGAAAATCCAAACATGAGGCACAAGTGTGGCCACTCCCCCAGAACCCCTTGCTGTAAGAGATACTCCACAACGCTCTACTCTCTGCCACAGATGTGTATATGTGTAGACTCTTTCCAAAAATTTGGACTTCAGGGTTCAGAAATTAGTAGACTTCGTTTTATTTTTATTTTTTTTAGTTGGATCTCACTCTGTCGCCCAGACTGCAGTGCAGTGGCCGCTCCTGGCCACCGCAGCCTCGACCTGCTGGGCTCCGGCGATCCTTCCGCCTCAGCCTTCCAAGTAGCTGGAACTACAGGCGCGCGCTACCATGCCCAGCTAATTTTTGATTTATTGTGGAGATGAGGTCTCGCTAAGTTGCCCGAGTGGGTCTTGAAGCCATGGGCTCAGGCAATCCACTCACCTCAGCCTCCCATAGCACAGGATTACAGGCTGAGTCACTGAGCCTGGCTGCTTTATTTCTTAATTACTAGATGGTTATATTGAATTTGGCCAAATGCTGAGAGAGATTGAAAAAGTGGAAATGGACACGGTGGCCCCTACAGCAGCCTACAGCCTGGGTGGGCAATAACATGTACGTGAATAGCCAAGGCTTAGGGGAGAGGCAGCTTTGGGAGATATGAACTATTTTTTCCCCCTTTTTTAGAGACAAGGTTTCGCCTAGTTGCCCAGGCTTGTCTTGAACCTGTGGGCTCAGGCAATCCTCTCTTGCCTCTGCCTCCCAAACAAGGTAGCTCACGCCTATAATCCCAAAGTGCTGGGATTATAGGTGTGAGCTACTTTGCTTGGCCTCTTTTTTTTTTTTTTTAAATCATAATCTCACTCTGTCCCCAGGCTAGAGTGCAGCGGCAAGCTCATGGCCACCGCAGTCTCGACATACTGGGCTCTGGCAATCCTTCCGCCTCAGCCTTCCAAGTAGCCAGAACTACAGATCAGTGCTACCATGCCCGGCTAATTTACTTTTTAAAATTTGTATTGTAGATACAAGGTCTCACCATGTTGCCTGGGCTGGTCTCAAATCCACGGGCTCAGGCAATCCACTCGCCTCAGCCTCCCAAAGTGCTGGGATTGCAGGCTGAGCCACTGAGCCTGGCCTTTTTTTTTTTTTTTTTTATAGCTGGAGTCTCACTCTGTCACCCAGGCTGGAGTGCAGTAGCACTCTCACAGCTACCCCAGCCTCAACCTGCTGGGCTCAGGCAATCCTTCTGTCTCAGCCTTCCAAGAGCATTTTGATTTATTATACAGATGAGATCTTGCCAAGTTACTCAGGCTGGTCTCGACCCCATGGGCTCAGGCAATCCTCTCTCACCTCCCACAGTGCTGAGATTATAGGCATTGGTCACCACGCCTGGCTGGTGAAGAACATTCTCCCATTCTCCTTAACCCAGGTCCCACCCCCAGCCCTCACTCTTGGGGAGCCACTGATGAGCATTTCACCTTCTGCATGTTTGTTCAGAAAGCCC
This sequence comes from Carlito syrichta, assembly GCF_000164805.1. NCBI lineage: Eukaryota > Metazoa > Chordata > Mammalia > Primates > Tarsiidae > Carlito > Carlito syrichta. The sequence goes on from NW_007259914.1 coordinate 541,919, forward strand.
AGGTTTGCAAGGCTCATTGTCCTTAGCCAGAGCACCATGGGGGCGCAGCCTGGGACTCTTGGCTTAATTGTTTTCATTCTCCCCTATTGGGCAGATCTAAATAAATTGGGATTTAGTATAAGCCTACCCCACCTCACATGGTACATTTCAGGGATTTAGTTAGGCTTCAATAAGTAAAAACTATCCCTGTCTGGGAGCAGTGGCTCACACCTGTCATCCCAGTGCTTTGGGAGGCTGAGGTGGGAGGATCACTTGAGGCCAGGAGTTTGAGACCAGCCTGGGCAACATAGTGAGACCCCCATCTCTAATAAAAAGTTTAAAAAACTGGCAATTTTCCTGAGAAACTTGCCCATGGAA